>NC_141090.1:41248598-41513598 GCF_041138505.1 Cibotium barometz
TATAATCTATTTATGTGTTGATATATATTTGTGTGTATATGTATACACATAAACCAACTCTATGTCAACCATGTTCTCCTCCTCCTCATGGTGATAATGTTCATCATGTGTATCAATAAACACATTATTATCCTTTTCATGCATCATCTTAGCAAAGGTCCATTGTCTTCTTCTCTAAATCTTGCATTATATTTATCTTTTATGTGTATGTGTTGATATATATTTATGTTTGTATATATATGTATTTATGTACATTTGTATGTATGTATATATACATACATATACATATATATGCATATGTACACTCATATATATATGTTATATTTATGTAATTATATTTATCTTTTAAATGTGTGTGTGTGTAATAATTACATATATATATATATATATATATATATATATATATATATATATAAAATTCATGTATTTATATTTATCTTATGTGTGTGTATAATATATGTATGTGTGTGTTATTTATTTGTGTGTAAAATAATCATATATATATTTATGTATTTTATAAAAATAAAATAAATTTTGAAATGGCATGTGTGTGTGTGTGTGTGAGAGAGAGAGAGAGAGAGAGAGAGAGAGAGAGAGAGAGAGAGAGAGAGAGAGAGAGAGAGAGAAAGAGAGAGAGAGAGTGAGTGTGTGATTTTGCGAGAAAAATATTATAGTTTTGAGAATAGAAAAGTGTGTGTGTGTGTGTGTGTGGTCGTTGTTGTGTGTTCTTGAAGTTTGCATATGTCTTGCATTATATTTCTCTTTTATGTGTGTGTGTGTGTGTGTGTGTGTGATTTATTTATGTTTGTGTTTATATATACATATCTAATTTATGTCTGTATATAATTCATTTATGTGTTGATATATATTTATGTATTTATGTACATTTGTATGTATGTATATATCTATATATATGTATATATACACACATATATATATGTTATATTTATGTAATTATATTTATCTTTTATATGTGTGTGTGTGTAATAATTTCTTATATATATATATATATAATTCATATATTTATAGTTATCTTATGAGTGTGTTATTTATTTGTGTGTGTTTATATAATTATCTTATATATATTTGTGTGTGTAATAATCATATATATATATATATTTATGTATTTTATAAATTAAAAAAATGTTTTTTTATTTTGAAACGGCATGTGTGTGTGTGTGTTTTAATGTGTGTGTAAGATAGAGAGAGAGAGAGAGAGAGAGAGAGAGAGAGAGAGAGAGTGAGTGTGTGTGTGTGTGTGTGTGTGGTTGTTGTTGTTGTTGTTGTGTGTGTGTGTGTGAGTAAAAGAAAGGTAGGGTTTTTTTGCATGTCTTAAGTTTTCTTGTTCGTTTTGGGAGGATTTTTATGTGTTATCTTTGTAGAGTGCATTGTGCCATATGTTTTGTATAGTAGGTTTATAAGAATCCAAGTTGCACTTACACCTAGGGAGAGTGGATTGGTTAGAGAAACTCTCAAACACTCTCACACAGCAAGAAAAAGGGTGTGTACTTATGTGTCTTTAATTAAACACACATGTACACACACAAAGGTTAAGCACCCAAATATATAGGTCCAAACATCCATGTACACACACAATGTATTCGCATTAGTATATTTGACACACAATGTATTCGCATTAGTATATTTGACACACATCGACGTATATAGTATTCATGCTTCTACTTACTTATATAATTGTATGTATGTTTGACAGATGGAAGAGGTGACTTGCATTTTTTTTAGCACACGAGAAGCATTCTTTCCTTTGAGGAAAGGGAGAATTTGATTGCCGAGTTTGAGCGTCGTTATTTCCATGTTTCAAGTTGGTCTGGGCCATTGCTGGTTTATGTTGTTAATTGGAATGATGTTTTCCAAATTACTATACGATTAGATTCAGATAAATTAGATGAAAATATTGTGCTCATGATTATTCAAGAAAGCCTGGGCTTGATTGATCATTATGAAATAGACTATAATGTCCATGGTGATAGAGATCAAGCACGACAAGTATTCGATGAGGTTATCAAATGTGTCCCAAAGCATAAGCTCCTTCGAAAATAAATATGGTTGTGTTATTATTTAGTAACCATTGGTGGTAGATTGTATAAGTATTTTTTATTCTTTCTTACTATCTCTAATTAGTATAAAAAAGATCATGATTGTTATTAATATATAGCTTGATTATGTTTCATGCAGAGACATGTCATTAAATATCTTGAAGTTGACCTATGACAATAACAAATTGTTGGATACGATCTTCTTTAAGGAGATGCCACAATTGGGCTTTTTTGGATATCATTGTAGCCCAAAATGGGAAGTTCTTGGCTTTGATGGGTGGGATGATATTAATCCTCGATATATTTATATAGTCTTAGATCCTTATAGGCTAGATGACAATCTCAAGCTCCTTTTAATCAAAGAGGCATTGGGACTATTAGTTCAGATGAAAATACGGTCTCTAAGCAAAATTTCCATCTTTCCATATCATTTCATCATTTCTCATTACTTCACATCATTCCTCATCATTTCTCATCATCCCATATCTTTCGACATTATTCTCCGAGGAAAAGCGCTTCATTTTTAGGGAAATATTGAAATGCATTCCATTGAAAAAGTTGGTAAACATAATGTAATAAGATTTAAGATTATTGATGGATGGGTCATCTCTCTCTCTCTCTCTCTCTCTCTCTCTCTCTCTCTCTCTCTCTCTCTCTGTGATTGTCTGTCTCTCTCTCTCTCTCTCTCTCTCTCTCACATACTCACACACATGAAATATACCAATAGTTATTATTGCGCTTTATTTTGTATTCGGTGTGAAATATAGTTAGGAGAGGGTGAAAAAAATAGAGAGATCATAAGTTTGTTATTTTATGTGTCTTTGTATGTGAATGTGTAGAAGCAAGCACAAGGACGATTGAATCAAAGTTGGTGCTTTCGAGTATAATTCTCTCTTCAACTTGAGGTTAGTTCTTTTGATGATGTCACTGTCTCTCTCAATTTTTGTGTTAAAAAGGGATGCATAGAGTGAGGATTACCTAGAGAAAGAGAGAGAGAGAGAGAGAGAGAGAGAGAGAGAGAGGGGGGGGAGAGAGAGGATTGTGTACATCAAGATACTTTTTATGTCTCTTTTTATCTTGTGAGTGTTTTGTTGTTGATAATCTGATTTGCAAATATTAGTGTAATATTGATATGTTAGAAACCTTCCATTTTTTGGACTTCTGCCTTTGGGATTGTTCAGAATATATATAATATACAAATTGTAGTAGCCTTGGAGAATCTTAAAAAAGCAAAAAAACCTTTCATAGACAATTATATGTATCACTGTGTTCTTCTTTTTGTTGCGGTATACATGTAGATTACTAGGGTTAGGTATATGTTGGCAAAGATACATAGAGATAATTGTAGAGCTTTAAGATATTAATTTTGGATTTCAGCAAATGGAGCTTCAAAATGATAACAACCGCTCCAAAGATGCAGTGGATGTGGATGATTCTTCCAATGAAGAAGCAGCTTTGTCTACGCCGTGCCTGAGTTGATGAATGTTCGAGCTGCAAAACACCTTGCTTGGTCAAGGTCTCCATCTAGACAAACAAGCTCTAAATGTCTATAAACTATTGCAGATACATGCGACCGCACTGAGAAAAATTCGATTACTTGCAAGGAGTACTTGGATGCCCTTTGGGATGAGATTCGTGGAAGTGGTAGCCAAAGGGGAGATACGTTAAGAGATGAATTGACTCATCATCTCCATCGCGTCCATGACAATAGTGGTCGCATGGAGGCAAACCAACTAGACATTATTTCTTTCATAGAGAACATGCATGTTCAAATTGGGAAATGTTTACATGGATGTAATGGGCAATGTAAAGAACATGTAGATTCTCTAAAAGATCAAGTGCGTACATTAGGCGTGGAGGTATTGAGTCTAAAGATATCTGTTAATCCAGTCAATGTAATTATGAAAAAGATGTGCCGTGTTTTATAAGCCAGGGTAGTTGCTTAGAGATTTTGTGAGAGGGATGATGTTTTTTTATCAAGGATCAAATTGTGTTCCAACTTTTAGATTTGGCTCTTCATTTTGGTGATATATATGAAATTTCTATTTTCTCAAATTTAATACTTCTCTCTTCTATTTTGTCTTCACACTCTTGTTTTCCATCTCTCAACATGTTTCAACTTTGCCTTCCTCTCTCTCTCTCTCTCTCTCTCTCTCTCTCTCTCTATATATATATATATATATATATATATATATATATATATATATATATATATATATATATATATATATATATATATATATATATATATCACTGTCTATCTATGTCGTTGTCTCTCTCTTTGTCTATTTTAAGTATTATGTTGTTTGAAGTTAAGAAAAATAGTATTCATTATTTTGTGTTTCGAAGGAGATTGAAGATGGTTGAAGATGGCTAGGAGCTGTACATACTTGAGTTCGAACCAAGTTCGCCAGCTTCGAATTTTGGATGCAACACACATGACTCGCCGCCGTAAACGGTCACGGATAAGGACTTGCATTTGAAAACAAAATGTTGCTAATTTTACAGATTACTTTAACATAGCTGGAATTAAAACATTTGGAAGGGTTGAAAATGACAAGCATAGTGAACCCCATGACAGAATACACTTGGATTCAAGAAACAGAACAATTCTCAATGCTACTGTTCTTCAAGAACCTATCAATGAACATCGCAATGCTCAGACACATAGAGATTTGGCACGAGGCCCTTTCTCATTTGATTTAAATGAGCTACCTATGGATGATAATTTCCATTCTATAACTTTTGTCGTTGGTGATGTGACAAATATTAAATCTGAATGTCACTCTATAATGCGGGTGTTTTCTTTGCCTCGGAATGTCAAGCACCCAGCAACTATGGTGGTATATTTTGGAGATTGTACTCTTCACTCATTAGGAGTCCTTTCTTACAAGTGCCATTTTTGTGGTGCAATAATTTGGAAGTGTGAGGCGTCAAGAAAGCTTGGAGAATATGTGGGCAAACACTGTTGTGGAAGTGGGAAGGTCTCTTTACTACCATTGGAAAATCCACCTCCCTCATTGGTGGAGTTTTTGTGTGGTAATGATAATGCAAGTAAGGAATACAGAAAGAATATACGCTCTTATAATAATGCCTTGGCATTCGTTTCACTTGGGTTCTCACTTTTATAGTCAGTTCACTAGGGAAGGAGGAGTATTCAATTTTTGAATCCATGGTACCATCTATCATTGTGTTGGTTTTGTCATACCTGATGAAACCCGAGATGCGGCTCCTCGATTTGCTCAACTTTATGTGTATGATACAGAGCATGAATTAGAGAATAGACTTCATGGGATGCCCTCTTTAAATCATAACATTGTTGAAAGGTTGCAACAAACAATGATGTATATACATAATCCATATGCCCGTGCACTTTGTTCAATGAGAGAAATGTTGCTGTCAAGTCCACATGCAGATTTGAGAATGGTCATCACTGAAGCTCGATCAACCTCACGACAATACTTGGTCCCTCTACAAGAAGTGAGGTAGCTGCTATCATGCCGGGTCAAGGAGATGATTTTCATATGGGGTATAGAGACATTCAAATAATGTCGCGCATAGGTGCTATAAAAAAAAATATCTAACTTGCATCTCTCATATATGCCTCTATTATATGTTCTTCTATTTCCTTAAGGAGAGGATGGTTGACATGTTGGAATTCCACTCAATGGTAGGAATAGAGAAGGCTCAAATAAGGATACAAAGACCGTAACTCAACGACAATATTATGTTTATAGACTACAAATTAGGAAAGATACAAATGCATGCCTTCTACGCGTTGGGGTCGTCTTTTGCAACAATACATTGTTGATGCGCATGGAAGAATCTAGATTAGTATGGATACACAATAACAAGAAAGCATTGCGTGCTGAAGTATACCAGGGTCTTGCAGATATGGTTAATTTAAGTGATGGGGTTAATAGAGTCTCTGCAGGCATTGCTAGACGCAGGGTGGTACTGCCATCTACATAGGTGCTATAAAAAAAATATCTAACTTGCATCGCTCATATATGCCTCTATTATATGTTCTTCCATTTCCTTAAGGAGAGGATGGTTGACATGTTGGTCAATGGTAGGAATAGAGAAGGCTCAAATGAGGATACAAAGACCGTAACTCAACGACAATATTATGTTTATAGACGACAAATTAGGGAAGATACAAATGCATGCTTTCTACGGTTGGGGTCGTCTTTTGCAACAATACATTGTTGATGCATATATATAGTAGCATGGAAGAATCTAGATTAGTATGGATACACAATAACCAGAAAGCATTACGTGCTGAAGTATACCAGGGTCTTGCAGATATGGTTAATTTAAGTGATGGGGTTAATAGAGTCTCTGTAGGCATTGTTGGACGCAGGGTGGTACTGCCATCTACATATACACAATAACCAGAAAGCATTACGTGCTGAAGTATACCAGGGTCTTGCAGATATGGTTAATTTAAGTGATGGGGTTAATAGAGTCTCTGCAAGCATTGCTGGACGCAGGGTGGTACTGCCATCTACATATACTGGGGGCCCTAGATATATGCATCAATTGTACCAGGATTCAATGGCTATTATTAGATAGGGCTATTGTAGGTTAAGGGTAAGCGTAGTAATAGGGGTATTTCACCACATAAGCTAGTGTAGGTTAAGGATAAGCGTAGTAATAGGGGTATTTCACCATAAGCTAGTGTAGGTTAAGGGTAAGCATAGTAATAGGGGTGTTTCACCATAAGCTGGTGGTGTTTGGTATGCAGTAATACGGTGGAAGGTACCCCTGCATTGTAGGTCCTAATGAGTATTACAACCTCCTCCTACAATGAATTTTGCACATAGCCTCCTACTATTCCCAAGTTGAAACCTTGTAAGATTCCCACTTCAAATATATAGGGTTCAGCAAACAGATGTGCCTTCTACGTCAACACACTAAATGTTATAGAACTCTTAGCCCTAGAGCTGCATGACCCAACAATCCAAGGCCCAAGCATATTGATCCTCCTCTTGCATTAACACGCTCAGGAACCCCTAGCCCTATAGAGCCGTAGGACCCAAGGTTGAACAATTCAAGGCCCAAGCCAATTAATCAAACTCCTAAGTTGAATGCTCTAAAACTAGAAGAACTAAAAGCTCTTAAAGATGATGTAGGAATTGTTCTTGTATCAATGGTGGTTAGGGGAGGAATCAATGGTGGTTAGGGGAGGAATCAATGCTGCAACTCAGTTTGAAGCTCTTAAAGATGATGTAGGAATAATTATTGTATCAATGGTGGTTCCACTCGATTTGCCCTCCCACCCCATAATCTTGATGTATTAGTAGGGAGATGGGTGGCTCTATGGGTTTTCTTGTAGCCATTATGGTTGGGTGTTTATAGCTCTTTCAACTTATATTGAAACTTTGAAAGAACTCCCTAGGGTTTTTGTAGCTCTTTCAACTTAGATTGGAACTTTGAAAGAACTCCCTAGGATGAAATCTCAAAAAAGACTTCCCAACCACTTCTCTATGGTTGGGGAGTCTGGTGCACGAGCGTCTAGCAGCTCGTTGTCCATAGAAGGTTTGAATTTCTCTCATTTCCAATCAAGGGCTCCTCCAAAGCTAACGGGGTCGCTTTCACTTGTATTATCAAACCACCACCACCAAGGTAATGCAACTTTTATATAAGTGGAAGGAGCACAAATTATTAACCACCACCAAGGTAATGTGACTTTTATAAGTGGAAGGAGCCCAAATAGCTGACTCTTCCCTAGAGGGTGCTTGGGATTCCATGTCATTTGAAGCACTCTCCTCTAGGTAACTATTTTTTTTTCTATGAACCTCCTTGAACATGTGTACATTAATGTACTATCAGCTCAAAGCTAACATGACTATAATTAACTTGTTGGCAAGAAGTCAAAAAGAAATGTGAAAATGTAATGCTAGCACAAAGCTAACATGTCTGTGATTAACTTGTTGGCAAAACGTTAAAAAGAAAGTTGGAAACATGCTGTCAGCTTAAAGCCAACATGCATGTGATTAACTTGTTGGCAAGAAGTTAGAAAAAACCTAGAAAATTTTGTCTCAATTAGCTTTGGGAAAGTGCGTTCACAAGAGGGTTAGAACATGCATTCTCAACTGGAAATGTGCATGGATAGGTTGAAGGAACATGAATGTGGATGGAAGATGTGAACATACATGTTTGCATCTGGGAACATGCATCTATAAACGACACATCAATGCCAAGTGTGACAGCCTTTTCAATAAAATTTTTCAGTGTGACCCTTGGAATATCCAATTTAAGCAAGATCTTACCTCTTGGCTTATAGCTCAAGGGTAGTGTCTAATGCTTTAATTACCTTCACCATATAAATGCATATGAGTACTTTAAAATTCTAAAAAACATAATGCTTTAGCATACCCATACTAATGTGGCTTAGGTTTGGCTTTAGTAATTTCCTTGGGCTTGGATTTGGGCTTTGCATTAACATTTTTTTGAGAGAAAGGCATTGGATGAGCCGCCTTAGAATGATAACTATTGAGTAAGATCTAATTAACCCCTAATTAGTGAGAGTAAACTCACTTTTGTGGCTTGATTAGAGTATAGATTTGATGCACCAAGTAAAGGAGCTTTTGTGATATGAAGTGATGCAAACCTTTAGCAAGTCCTCAACGGTAGGGTTGAATCCTTAATGGTCCAAAGAAACTAAGATTAAACTCAATTTAGCCTTGATTAGTGAGGTTATCACAGTGTGTTAACACACTATTAAGAGTGCAAAAAACATAGCATTGTCCCCAAGGTGGTAGCCAAGTGGATAAGACCTTGGACTTTCTACGAGAGGTCTTGGATTCAAATCCTCTTGGGGATATCTTATACTAAGGGTGTGTTCGCGGTGCAGGTGAGCACGTAGGCAGCCATCCGCACTCCTTAGGCCGTCATTGTTCAGTCGTCATGGTGCTTGCTTCCACCTTCCTCTTCAGCGATCTCTGTGGCGACAACAGTGTGCAATGCTTGCCCTTCAAGCTCACACTCTAGATCAAGGATGATGGTTTCCATCGACATCAAATATCGTGACTCTACATACGACACCCAGTTCTACCAAAAAGCTGTGCATGGTGTTCACTCCAAGATCGTGACTCGACATATACGACAGCCAGTTCTACCAAAAAGTTGTGCAGGGTGTTCACTCCAATCGACTGAGTGACTAACTTCTGGGGTTTGTCCCGCAACTTGTCCACTGCCTATAAAGTGGTGAATATTTAGAAAGGGTGGTACCCCCTTGTGGTGCTCGGGTGTGTGTGTGTGTGTGGTTAGTATGGTGTGTGTGTAGCCGAGTGAAATTCTTGTGTGCGACTAGGAATGAAATAAAACCTCATGGAGAAAAAAATATAGCACTATTGGAGGGTAGATTTAAGAGGGATAGACAATGAATGACCTCAAATTCTTTTAGTAGGGAGTTAGAGAGTAGTGGGTAACTTTGGTTTGAATCCATTTGTCATGACATTAAGCAATCACAACATGGATTAATCTCATCGTTACCAGAGAAGGTCCTGTTTGCAGAATGCTGATAGTTTGAATCCATTTGTCATGACATTAAGCAATCACAACATGGATTAATCTCATCGTTACCAGAGAAGTTCCCGTTTGCAGAATGCTGACAGTAGCTCCTAACATTGTTCTTAGCTTAATTTGATGCACAACTAGATTTGGCATGTCCAAAAACCCCCAAGGCTATGGGGAATTAGAAATTTATGACCTTATGACTTCAATTTTAGAGTTTCCCCCAAATTTTATAGTCGATTGATGAATGCTCTCCCACTAGTGACATGATGCAGATTTTGTTAATTGCTCCTACAGGCATGTGTGTCAATGATGAACTGGGAAGAGGGTCATATGCTTGGTTCTCAAAATGGTGGTGATTGTTGGGAGTCATCTAAGCCCCACTGAAAGAGTATTGTAGTAGGAGAAAGAGAAAGACCTTAAAAACCTAATTAATGACTAATTATGATTAAAGCAAATGATAAAATGCATAATGCAATAGTTAAGCATATGGATCTATGCTTTGATACCATTTGTTGGTAATTATGGTGATTCATAAGCAACAAGGAAAGTCTGTCATGATTAGGCATAATGATGAGAGATTAGAGTTAAACCAAGAAGATTAAGTTGACCACATAAGGGAAGGATTAAGATTAACATAATCACAACATAAATGTGGGAGAATGAGGTGTGTTTCATCAATAAGGATGTGCCTCTTAAATAGGTAGAGTACAAAGCATAAGTCACATCATAGATGATGTCAAACCTATCCTCATCTCCTATAATCTCTCCCATGAATTTGGGCCCCAAAGTCAACATATTCTTAGGATTAAATGCTCTATTTGCTCCTAGTAGATTCTTGGGGATTTCTAGAACTAGTAAATAAGGTAAAGTGCCAATGTTACACATGATAATAACCTTAGACCTCATGACCCTTACGTACATATGTGACTAGGGATATTTGGTGAACATTATGTCTACCAACAAGTGGGTATACATGTGGGAAATTAAGATTGTGTTTGTTGGGTGTTGATATGATGATAATATTAACAATTAAGATTATAGTTTTTTGGGTGTTGATGATAATAATAATTCAGCCATCTACCACTTGATGTCCAAGGCCCACAAGGCCAAATGATAATAATTAAGAGTGTAGTTTGTTGGGTGTTGATGATAATAATAATTCAACCATCTACCACTTGATTTCCAGGGCCCACAAGGCCAAATGATATCGAGTGCCTAGTGTAATTATTTCCTCACATCATTTTTGTAGAGCCGGTGGTGGGCAGTGCTATGGATGAAATGACATATTTTTATGGTAATAGATCAAAAGATGTACATGGTTTCTTAACGTCGTTCAAGCATTGACACAAGTTATTTTGACATCATGGGAATGCTAAGGCAACATTGTTGGATATTTCGGAGTCGAGTAAGTTTCCAGTGGGTTGAAGTGTGAACACCCTCTTATTAAGAGAACATAAGATAGGGCCTTGGTGCCTATATAAAAATATTATCATAATACAATCATTGTTGTGTTATGTGTAAATAACTCTCTCTCTCGTGTGTGTGAGTGTTATCACACATCTCTCTCTCTCTCTCTCTCTCTCTCTCTCTCACCCATCCATGTCTATGCACCAAGTCACCATGAAACCATGTTCACCTACATGGTATTAAAGCATGGGTGAACCCACAGTTATGCCTCTCTGCGTTTTTTGATGCCCCACCTTCACACTTGCATTTTTTTTTCCTTCATATAACTTAGCATTTTTTTCATAAGAATCTCTATGTCTTTAACTGCCACTATCATCTCTCCCTTTATTGTTGTTGTGTTTTTACAGATAGCTACCATGTGAGTATCCTATGTTTTCAATTGTCACTATTATCTCTCCCTTCATTCTTGCATTTTTTACTGCCACTATCATATTTCCCTTCATTGGCTGCATTTTTATAGATAGCTATGTGAACTTCATCCTCTGTTGTGTTTTTTTTTGGTATCTATGCTTCATACACTTACATCTACGTGTTTTTCGTCATACTATGCTAAGTTACATTTTTTTAATGCCACCCTCCATGTATTATAAGAGCCACCTTAACACTTTGCTTGTGTTTATAGCCCATGCCACCTATGCTAGAGAGCCACGCAATGTTAGACACCTATTGCTTCACCTCTTTATTGAAATAGTCATCAACATGATGTGAACGTCAGCAACCCACGTGTGTTTTTTTAAAGCCAAACAATGTCACTATCATCTTCATTGCACAAAAGCCCTTGCCCCCCACACTCCAAGTGTTAGCAATTCATGTGCATGAACTTGGTTACGTCTCAATCATGGAACATGAGCATCACATGCTTGCACCAAGCCTATCTTCATCATCCTCATCAATTAATTCAAACTCACATCAAATTTGGAAGATTTGGAGAGATTACCACATATATGGTAAAATCAAAGCTCTCATTTATCTTGAGTTTTCAGTATGAAATTTGGGATTTTCACATAAATATTGATTAATCATTAAATAAGAGACCATATCTCAGCAAAAGTTGAGACTTTCCCTAAATATGGAAAAATTCAACATATTGGAGCTCCCAAAACCACAAGAAATTCGGGCTTTTAAAAAAATTGGACAAAGTTGGCCTAATTATAGCTTGTTTCTACCCCATCAAGAATTTGGGGCTTTTCTCAAATGTTGAAAAAATCATCCAATTGCACACCCAACCATCATCAAATTGCTGACCTTGCACACTAACAAATTTTTGGGTCTTTCCCACAATAAAGCCTTCTGCATTAAATTAACCACGCTACATCAACAAAAAAAAAGTGGGGATTCTTCATCATTATAGGTAAAAAATTGAGCTACATTGGCTCCTAAGGCCCATGTGTCAACCGATTTTTTAACAACGATATCAAAAGTTGGCATCGATGTTGAAAGAAGATCTTCATCGACATTGCACCAACATGGGGAGTTTTTCAAACTTTCAAAATCATCTTCTAGTTATGTATGAGTCAAGGGTTCTCAACCCAAAATCTGGATAAGTATTTTGGATGTCTTTTTTGTAAGCATTGTTTTTATAAAAGGCTTGGATCCATTTTTCATTTATCCCTACTTAGACTCAAAGGGTTGTCTATGGATAGATTAATGTGGGCGTATCAGATAACTAAGAGCCCAAATCATCATAATATTGAAGGTATCTCCTCTCTCTTAGATGACACCTCCTTCACTCCAAAGGGGGTTTCTTGGATATTTTAGAGTCTAGAAAGTGTTTATTGGTGTGTGAACACTTTAGATGTGACGACCCTCTTATTAAGATAACATAAGATAAGATCTTGGTGCCTATATACATGGTGGAAGTATCATAATACAATCATTGTTGTGATGTACAACAACTCTCTCTCTCTCTCTCTCTCTCTCTCTCTCTCTCTCTCTACATACATATATCATAAGATAAAGCATTGTACATGGTGGAAGTATCATAATACAATCATTGTTTGTTGTAATGTGTAACAACTCTCTCTCTCTCTCTCTCTCTCTCTCTCTCTCTCTCACCCATCCATGTCTATGCAACAAGTCGACATGGCTTGATCTCTTCATCTCTCCTTCCACTCACACTCTCTCATAGCGAGAACCATGTTCACCTACAGATGCTCCCATCATAAGCATTTATAGACATGGCATGGTTTATGGGGTGCTTGACCATGTTAAAGCTAGTTTAAACCCTCTCTCAAAGGCTTTTGTAGATGAATTCCAAGAGGATCAAAAAGGAGCTTTAGAGAAAGACAAAAGAACTAGAGCAAGATGTGGTAGAGTCAATCTTGGATTTCAAAGCATGTTTTTAGTCTATTTGGCATCTGTTAGAGGGCATGTCTTGTTCTTTGAGTCTATTTGGAATCAATTAGAGGGCATGTCTTGTTCTTTGAATAGCTATTTAACTTTCAAAAATGTGGTATATTTGCTATGAGAGACAATGCAGTAAAGTATGCCATAAATAAAAAGGAACAACCAAGTGTAAGGAAAAAGGCAAAGCAGGCCTTAAGGAGAAAAGAAAGTGGTGATTGATCTACTTCAAAAAGCAATCCAACTCAAGGTGGTTTATTCAATATGGTTGATAAAGAATGATGCTATTTTGAATTGCTACAAGATGCACATGATGATGCCAATATAGGTGCACCAATACAGCTATTCAATCATAATTCCATGGGATGTGCTGATTGTGGGGTATTTAGCAAGATTCTCACTAGTTCTACTGTTAAGCTCACCCTAACGTGTAGTGGGAAGTTACCGATCCGCTGAGCTCAAGCTATGCTCAAGAGCTCCACCATAGCCGCTTCGTCATCGCTATCCTCCCGCACTTGTTGTCACACCGAGGTAGTTGCTAATCCAATGGGTGGTGCAACCTCTCTCACGAATATTGTGTGGGATCTCCGTAGAAGAAGATTGCGATGATAGCCTAATCACTCAAGCACGAGGGAAGCAAGAGAGAACAAGTGATTAGCAGTAATCACTTGCAAACCCTAACCCTAAGCACACCACACATGCTAGACTAGAGTTGCAAGAGAGAGGGAGAGAGAACACTCCACTTCTATTGCACAAATGGGAGAATGAGTTACAAACAAGAGAAATTGGCTTTTATAGTTCCAAGCCTTTTCCCACTAGGCCGCCAAGGAGTAAGTGACCCGAGGCACCCAAAACATAGTTACAAGGCTTTTCTCTATGGTTTAGCCAACTGACCAAGATCCTCTTGTCTGTCCTTCGAAGCTCAATACTTGGGAGCGTCTTTAGGGTGTTTCCCTCATCAAATGACGGGATTTATAATATAGTGCAGGTGCCCATTACGTAAGTGTGCCGACATTGTTATCGTAGGAATGTGTTAAACCAATATCTCATGACACCTTTCACTGCTTCCCAATGCTTCTTGCCAGGGTTGGCCATGTATCTAGAAACCACTCCCACTGCAAATGCAATGTCCGGCCTAGTAGCAACCATGGCATACATGAGACTGCCACAAGCTGAAGCATACGGAATCTTGGCCATATCAGCCCTGTCTCTATCTGACTGTGGGCTGTCCATAGCACTGAGTTTCACATATGGAGGCAAAGGAGTACTAGTCTTCTTCCCCCCGTCCATATTGAACCTCTGCAAAACTTTGCCAATGTATTCCTTCTGAGACAAATACAACACATGCTGATTTCTGTCCCGAAGTATCCGCATACCCAAGATGTGATTTGCATCACCCAAATCCTTCATATCAAAGGTTTGATGCAGCCTCTGCTTCAAGGTATCCATCTCTTTACGAGATTTCCCGGCAATCAACATATCATCAACATACAAGATGAGGATCAATAGACTGCCATCCAAAGCTTTCTTGGTGTACAAGCAGTGATCTTGTCACTTCTCCTGAATTTCTGAGATTTCATGAATGTATCAAATTTATGATACCATTCTCTTGGTGCCTGTTTGAGCCCATAAAGACTCTTTTTCAGCTTGCATACAAGCTTCTCCTTTCCACTTACTGCATAACCCTCTGGCTGCTGCGTATATATCTCCTCATGGAGATCACCGTGAAGAAAAGCAGTCTTCACATCCATCTGAATCAAGTCCAGATCATCATGCGCAACCAAAGCCAACACAGCTCTAAGTGTGGTCATTTTGACCACTGGAGAGAAGATCTCATCAAAGTCCACACCATATTCTTGCTTGAAGCCCTTAGCCACTAACCTGGCTTTGTATCTTGGCTTAGCATCTGGTGCAACTTTGAGCCTGTAAACCCACTTGCATGGCAAAACCTTCTTGCCTGCAGGCAAAGGCACCAACTTCCATGTTCCATTTTTGTGCAGAGAATCCATCTCTGACTTCATGGCACGCTCCCAAAGAGCCTTGTCTGCCCTCTGTAAAGCCTCCTTATAACATGAGGGCTCCCCACAGTCAGTGAGCATCAAGTAGTCAACCCCTGGAACAAACCTGTCAGGGGCTCTGGAGGGTCTAGTGGACCTCCGTACCCAATGACCATCATTTGCAGGTTGCTGTCCAGCCTGCATATCACCCATTGGTGGCTCCTGTTCCATGCCATAAGGCTGAAATATCATGCCCGGTATCTCCTCTAACTGTGGTATATCCATAGGGATATCTTCTACCATCTCTGGCTGTCCATTTGGACCATTTTCAGCACCATTTAAGGGCTGGTTTTCCTGCTGTAATGGCTAATTTACAGCCCTTTGTTGTTGTCCATGATGTCCATCATCATCAAAGATGACTCTGCCAGGCTCCTGTTGCCTTGCAGGCTCCTTATACATGCATGTTTCATCAAAAATGACATCATTGCTGCGTATGATCTTTCTATTCATGGGATCCCAAAGTCTATACCCCATTATACCTGTCACCATATCCTAGGAATATGCATTTGTGAGACTTAGGATCAAGTTTGGTGCGCATTTCCCTGCGTATGTGCACGTACGCAACGCAACCAAACACTCTCAAGTGCTTGTATGACGGAGGCTTCCCTGTCCATACTTCTTCTGGCACTTTCCCACCAAGCCTCGTGTTAGGTGACCTATTTATAAGGTGAACGGCTGTCATAACAGCTTCAGCCCAAAAACCATGAGGTAATGCAGCATGTGACAACATAGAACGGACCTTCTCCTGTATGGTCCTGTTCATCCTCTCTGCTGTCCCGTTTTGTGGAGGATCATAAGGAGTAGAGAGCTCCCTCTTGATGCCTTTAGCATCACAAAAGTCCTGAAACTGTTTGGACATATACTCTCCACCATTGTCGGAACGCAAAGCCTTCAGTGTTTTGCCAGTTTGATTCTCAACATGAGCAACAAACTTCTCAAACACTGAGAATGTATCACTCTTCAAACGAAGAGGATAAACCCACACCTTGCGTGTGGCATCATCTATAAAAGACACAAAGTATTTTGCCCCTCCCAAAGAAAGCTGAGGCATCTCACATACATCTGTATGCACAAGCTCTAACTGAGCATCTTTCTGTCCAAGAGCTTTCTTGTGGGGGCACTGTAGTTGCCTACCATATATACAATGCTCACAAAACTGAAAACTTGAAAACTTTAGAGAAGGCAAGTAACCCAAACGAGACAATTGCTCCATTCCCTTGACACTCATGTGTCCCAACCGGCTATGCCACATAGAAATTTCCGGTAGCTCGGTTGCATTTACATTAGCATGGTGACAAACACCTGCATGCATGAAGTAAAGAGTGTCCACCTTAGAGCCTCTGGCAACAACCAGTGAGCCCTTACTAATTTTCCACTTTCCACTACCAAATGTGGTAACATAATCAGCATCATCAAGCTGTCCAGTAGAAAGCAGATTCTTCTTGATCTCAGGCACATGCCTGACATCATGGAGCATAAGCTGTGAGCCATCTGAAAATACAAGCCTCACATCACCTCTGCCAAGAATCTTGCATGCATGGTTATCACCCAAATAAACCACTCCTTCATTGCCAGCAGTATACCTGACAAACAAGTCTCTGCAACCTGTGACATGAAAGGAGGCACCTGAATCAATGATCTATGAGTGCATACCATGACCACCTGTAAGAAGTGAATGGGCATCAAGTGAAGAAGTAAATAGGACCTCATCCTCACTGCCACCTGCATGTGACACATTGATTTCTTCAATCTTGACTCCACTTTTGCCCTTTGGCTTTACATCTTTGGCTTCATCTTTCTCTTTGTCTTTGCCTTTTCCCTTTTCCTTTTGATCATTTTTCCATTTGTAGCATTGCTTTTTAATGTGTCTCTTTTTGCCACAATAATGGCATTCCAAATCCTTTTTGGAGCGAGACTTGCTCCTTCCCCTTTCTTGGCTTTTCCCCCTTTGCTGGGATCTCCCACGTGCATTCATTGCATTGGACTTTCCAACAGAGTTGTTTTTCCTGTTCATCTCTTCTTGAAGAAGAGCACCCTCAACATCTGCATATGATAGCATAGCATTCGAATTGCTAGTGACTGTCCTGAATGTGTCCCAACTCTCTGGCAAAGTGCATAACAGAAAAGTGGCTTTGAACTCATCGTCCATTGCCAACTTTTGATTAATGACCTAGCTGACAATACCATTAAACTCATTTAGATGGGCTGTCATAGACGCCCCTTCCTTCATCTGAAGACCTATGAGTTTCTTCAACCAATACACTTTGCTTGAGGCACTTTGTTGGGCATACAAGTCCTGCAATCTCTGCCGCATTCCCCAAGCTGTCTTCTCTTCACGAATGCTAAAAAGTAATGAGTCTGACACAGACAACATGATAGTAGATCTTGCCAGCTCATCCATATCTTCCCACTCTTCAGCAGTAAGAGAAGCGGGCATCACACCCCTTTCTTTGATAGGCTTGTGCTGCTTTTTCTGGAGCAACACATTGTAGCACTGGGTTTGCCAAATATCATAATTATGCGAGCCTTCAAGCTTCTTGATGTGAAGCAATGAAGAGCTCTCACCTGTGGTTGCCATAGCAAAATGCAACCTGTCAATGCCTGACTCCGTGCAAAATGTGCAAACACTGCACCAAAAGCACACAAAGTGCTCACAGTTGTTCTCCCAAGCTTTATCTCCCACTGCGGAAGCACAAATGCAACTTTTCTCCCACTTTTTGTGATGAAATCACCAAAATCTAGTTGCTGCAGATTTTGGACAGCACCTTAAATGTGCTCTTTTGCCCTTCCAAAGTACTGTACAACAGTACCAAGTGCTTACAAATGATGTACCAAACCTGTACCGGCAAGTACAGCAGCTGAAATTGAATCTTTTGGTCACTCAAAACAGTGTACAGCCATGCCAAAACATGCACAAAGCTGTGCCAAATCTGTACCAACAGGTACAATAGCAATAAATGCTCTCCTGGCTGTCCAAATGAGTGAAAATCAGACTTTTACAGTCCCGAACACTGCATACAACAGTCCCGAACAGAAATTGGGCAAAAGCCCCTTGACTGCAAGCTGATTTTTTGAGGATTCAAGGCATAAATGTCTTGCCTGCTGCTTTGCCAAGCTCAACAAGCATACAAACTTGAAAAGCCCCTTGATTTGAGATCAATTTCTGATCATACATGGTACATTGACGCACATGAAGGCATCCAGAGTGTTCACGATGCTTCCCCCTGGCCACATATACATCAAATACATGAAAGCCCCTTGATTTACAGGCACATTGAGTGCTTGTAAGGCATCAACACATTATCCACAGCATCAAATGCGATTGCCTGCATGCAAATCAACCAAATCGGCACAAAAGCCCCTTGATTTGCACTGCAATTTGCTGCAATTTTGCCCAAATGTGCGATTTCTCACATCATACAGCATGTATGAGTGCTTAATTGCACAATTACATCAAAAGCCCCAAATTTCGACATCCAATTTCCTGCAAATTGATCCTGATTGTGACCAATGTCACCCAATTTTGCTCAAAATTGAGCAATTCGGCACCTGTATCTGCTCAATTGATGATTGCACCTGCTCAATTGCAAATCCCAAAAAAAAATTGAGGAAAATACCTTGTAATTTTCTGATTTTTTCTCTGATTTGCAGGCGGGTTCATGAATTTGGTGCTGATGCAGAAATTTGATGCTCTGTTGCAGAAGGGGGTGATTACACTGCTACAGCTTGTGAATCCATGCTCCAGGGTGTTGGCTCTTCTCTGCTGTGCGCTGGAACTCCATGCGAGTATGCTGCCTTGCTTCAGGGTGAGCTTATTGAGGTAGCTTCACAACATAGGAGGTCTTCTTTCTCTGCTTTCGCTTAGCGTATGAACGCCCAGCGCTAGCCTCCTCGCTGCCTCAGCCACGCTACACGATTAGCGTATCAGAGATATCAGAGACGCCCAGCGCTAGCCTCCTCGCTGCCTCAGCCACGCTACACGATTAGCGTATGTTGCTGTATTCGCTATGAGCTCGCCTTCGCCTGTGTGCTGTGCGCTTCGCTCACCTTGCGGATGAGACTGTTTCGCCTAGCGCCAAGCTGGCCTAGAATTGCCCGCTTATGCTGCTTTGGCTATGTTCGCTCGCTTATGAGCGCCACCCGCCTACAGCAGCAGCCGCTGGTGGCCACAAAGCGCAACAAGCTTATCGCCTGAGTTCGCCTCTTCGCTCGCCTAGCTTCGCCTTTGGCCTCTTCACCGAGTACCAGTTGATGGTTGGGCAGCCTGGGCAGCCACGTGGGCTGGCTGCGTGGGCAGCTGGTTGGCCAGCCCCTTTTGTGCTGCAAGGAGCAGGGCGACCAGGAATCAGCAGGGCGACCAGGAATCAAAAGGGGGGGGCGACGAGCAGAGCAGAAGAGGGAGGAGAACCTGGTGACCAAAGCTCTGATACCAGTTGATGGGGAGAGACAATTAGGTCATGTGTGGGAGACATACACAGAGAAACACAAGGGAGAGAGAGAGAGTTGTGGGGATAAGTCAACTCATGAGGCATGAGTGTGTGACTCCCCTATCACACATGTATATTGCACTAGTACACATAGTGCACTTAGTACATTAAAAGTACTAAGTGTACTATGTACTATAACTTATGGGCTTGTACACACTATAAGGGTGGGCATAACGCCTTTACCCCAACATCTAGGTGTGCAATAAGTACAATGAGTGGGGGGGAGGGGATGGAGCTCTACTACTAGGAGAATGCAAAGCTATATGCATGGAGTATACAATCATGATATGCAACCTAGCTAGCTCCATCCTGTACCATATTGGGGAATAAAATGGTATACATCAATGAAGGGGGTGTTCACAGCTCCCTGAAGAACATGCCTGGGTCTGCTCTGAAGGCCAGTCGCTCCGCACCCTCTCTATGAAACTGAGCTCTGATCTCTGTCATCTCTCTCTGGTATAGGCGTGGTGTCCGAAAGCCAGGTGTCCTCTGTCTCCTGTGGGCTCTGAGTGTCTCTACTCTCTGGAGAGTAATTCCCTGCTGTGTAGGGACTGGGAGTGGGATGGATCTCTGAAAAAACCTAGTAATATGTGTCTGTCGTCCCCCCTCTGGAGCTGTCTGAGCCTGTAATGATGTCTCTCTATGACACTGTATGTCTAGAATGAATCTCCCCAGTATGCAATGGTCTACTGCCTTAAAGATCTGGTGTAGGGAATGTGGCTCTCTGAATAAAATGGGATCTCTCTCTGAATAAAATGGGATCTCTCTCTGATGGCTATATATGCTCTGCATCTGCATACATAATGCTCCTCACTCTCCACCTCCTCTCTACACAATCTGCATACCTTCTCTCGGGGGATCCATGCTACTCTGCCAGTCTTGATCTCCAATCGATGTGATCAAACTCTAAGTTGACCAATAGCCACTCGGGAGCCGTGTGGAAAAGCCCTCCATGTATCTAGGCCTCTCTATAAATCCATCATCAGTGATACTCATGAAGTGATCTCTATAGTATAGCATCTTCGGTAGAAGAGGCTGTGTAGGCGATATCCATGTCTCTCATGTATAGAGCTACCATAGGTCCTGTCTCAATACTCTGTTCCTCTCACTATGAGAGACGGATATGGGTGCATCCCTGTCATACTGGAATGGTGGTAGATGATCCATGTCTAGGCCATGCTGTGAGAACCAATGTGTGACCTGTGCATACCATGATCCTCCGTCTCCTGCCTCAGCCAGCTGTCTAGATGCCTCAAAAGCTCTGTATGACAATCTGTCCTGTGGCATCTCTCTGAATCTGTCTAGCAGGCATATAGTTTGGAATATGGCCTCTACCATCATAGGAGGCGCAGCAAACTCTGCTCAGATAATGTCATGAGGTACTGACGGTTTGCTGCGTATCATGCGTGCCATCATGAGGGCCTGTGGTCTCTCTTATATGTGTCCACCAATGGGTAGCAAGGCCTGGCGCCCATACCGTTGCTCCATACATCAGTGCCGGTGTGACTAATGTGTCAAATAGCCACCCCTTCGTCCGGGGCTCCTGAAAATGTGCCTGGTGGCACTGTCTCTCTAGCATAGCCAATGCTGCATATCCCCGTGTCAATCTAGCTCTGGCTGCTGAACCCATGGTGAAGCGCGTGGCTGCTACAGAGAAGGTAACCCCTAGGTACATGTATGATGTCACCACCTCCACCTGGCGTCTTGCGAGAGTGAATGTCAGTTGACTCCTGCCCTATCTCGATGTATGAAAGACCATAACCTTGGTTTTCCCAAGGTTCACAGTAAGACCCCTTTGTGTGCAGAAATCATGGAGTGCATGTAGATGCTGTTGTAGACCTCCCGGTGACTCAGACACTAATACAATATCATCAACATAAAGCATAATATGTACTGAGGTACCTGCTAGATCGACTCCATCTCCGCCTCCCTGTGTAATGAAGTCAGCCACCTCATCGATGTATAACCCAAATAGCGTGGGGGAAAGTGGGTTATCCTTGCTTCACACCAATGGTGCTAGCAATAGTCTCGGACATACCTCTTGGGCATCTCACTCGCCCAAAAACTTGCTCATATAATGCATAGATGCCCCGTGTCATATCTGCTGGTATGCCAAGAGACTGCAGGCATTGAAAGAGCCTCTCTCGTGGTACTGTGTCAAATGCCTTGCGGAAATCCACAAAGCAGCAATAGAGCTTTCTCTTCCTCACTCTGGCCTGATCAATCATACATCTCAAAGTGAATACATGGTCAGTGGTAGAGAAAGCTCTCCTGAAGCCTGCCTGCCTTGATGAGCGTAAACCTGCTCGCTCAGCATATAAGCTAAGCTCTTGCTCCAACACTGCACCATAGAGTTTGGCCAACACGTGGCCAACCATAACCGTCGTGTAGCTGCTCGGATCGAGCATATCCCCTGTTTTGTGGATCGGCACAATGGTGTGCATCGTCCACTCCGCAGGCAAACCCTCTGCTAGTGCCCTGTTAAACAGATGTGCAAGAAAAGGAGCCAAAGAATCTACTGCATATATGAGATGCTCACCCATAATGTCCTCTGTCTGGTCCAGTGTCCTCTGATGCCCGACTAGCCCCTATCTCCTCTGGATCCACAGGGTGGAGGATCTCCATGTCATCATAGTCATACACCTCACACTGTCTGCTCTGTGTGTGGGCATTGAAGTCACCCGTAAGAAATACTTCCCCTAGTGTAGAATAATGTATAATCTCCTCTGACAGACAAGTGTATGGCGAGGCTCCTGTCTCCTCCTCCTGTGGCATGTCCTCTGTAATGACATAGGAGGATCCTGATGGAGGAAAGTAACATAGGGCTATGTATATAACCGTGTCCTGTGAGAGCTGTAAGCTGATCCACATGTATCTGGTCTCCGGATCCTGTGCTACCACTCTCAGTCTCCCCTGTAGCTCCCGTCTGAATAGAACTGCTACTCCCCCCGACCCTCTCGAGGTACCCTGGCGTGTGGTCCTCCTGTATGCTAACTCCCACTGGAATCCTCTACTCGACGTAGCCCTCTCTCTGGGCTCTGATGTGTCTCTGTCAGAAGTATGATGTCTCTCCCCACCATAACATGTTCCAGTCGTCCAGGCTGCACCCAGTGAACCATTATAGTTCCATACTGCCATGTGTATCTCTGTCAGTGGCCTGGTCTGTGTCCCATGTTATATTAACGTCTTCAAAAGGCCAAAGTGACCTATGAGACCAAAGTTACAACCATGTGACATCTGATACACTGTCTGGAAAAGAAAAGAAAGAACTGAAGGTAAGTATCTAGCCCTACAATACACTGTCTGAGAGAGAGAGAGAGAGAGAGAGAGAGAGAGAGAGAGAGAGAGAGAGAGAGAGATGCTATTAATAATTACAAAAGATCTGAAGGGTTTATGAGGCCAAAAATCTATTACAAATCAACATGACAGATGAAAAACTAGTTGCCGAAAGAAAAATATGGGGCCAATGTACTACGTAGGCCCTGTGTGTACAATATAGTAGGCAACAGAAGAGCCTCATGTGTCCGAACTCATAATGTGCCGACCTAATCATAGGCCTCGATGTCCACTACTTCGGGGAGTATCTCTGCATCGCTGAAGCAAGTCTCGGATTTGAAGTTGTCGGGTGGAGGCAGAGACGTCGAGCTCTCTAGAGGCTGAGTTCATCGGGTGTTCACTCAGTGGGGACGTCTAGTCCTGTCTAGGTCTGAAGCAACATACACATGCATATACTAAAGCGACATACTTACACAAGTAAACAATGTGTGCATATATACACTCAAAAACCATAAATTTCTGGAGTCCGTATTTTTCCGTGGAGCATAGACCTGGTTTTACACCACAGAGATGACATGGCCTGGACTGCAATTATGAAGAATCAATGTAGTGATAATACGCTGGAAAAAAATACTGGTCAAGGTGTTCTTATCCATGTGATAGAGCAGCCTGAAATTGAGCAGGAACTCTCAACTTCGGTGCCTGTTCAACTCCTACCGTTCCCAACTGTCCACATGCTGCCATTTGATCATCCCCTCGACTGTGGCGAATGGCGACTACAAGACCTGCATTTGCTATGATATCTCTAAAAGCCAGCATCTGCTGCTCTGGAGTTGGAAGGAATGCTGCTCCACTATGAGGATTGAACGTGATAAGGTTGATTTTGCAAGGTATATCTTCAACTAGATTAATCAGTCGGTTTGCATCTTCTACACTGCATTTGTCAAACCCTTGCATGCATTAGTATCAGTTGAATTCATGGCTGAAGGGTCTCTCTCTCTCTCTCTCTCTCTCTCTCTCTCTCTCTCTCTCTCTCTCTCGGATAGATCGATATCGGTCTCTTGGGATTGTTCCTACAACGTTAAAAAAGCTTCTCTCATCGGGTGTGTGAGTGAATAAACAAAATTGGCTACATGGAATTGATATTCAGCACGTCTTGTGTTCGAATCTCACTTCTCGTCGGATCGAATCTCGATTGATATCGGTCTCTTGGGATTGTTCCTATGACATTAAAAAACCTTCTCTCTCTCTCTCTCTCTCTCTCTCTCTCTCTCTCTCATGGTGTGAAGCTGCGCAGGCCCCCCCTCCTCTGTTCGCGCTGTGTGCTGGTGGCCCTTGCTGCGCACCTGCTGTGCCCCTTCAGCGCTTCTGTGCTGCGCACCTTGCCTTGCTTACTGTGCTGCGCTGCTGCGCCCTTGCTGTGCACGCACACGCTTACTGTGATGCGCTTCTTACAGTGCTGAGCCCCTCCGCCTCCCTGTTTCCAAGCACCCTTGCTCAAGCACCCAAGGCAGCAACTAGGGGGAAATAGCCACAATGAATCTACAGGAGCTGGAGGCATACATCAAGACAGTGGAGGACAACACCAAGAAGGTGTTGGGTGAACAAAAGAAGGTGCTGGTGGACAGGGTCCTGAAGCAACATGAAA
Organism: Cibotium barometz; assembly: GCF_041138505.1. NCBI lineage: Eukaryota > Viridiplantae > Streptophyta > Polypodiopsida > Cyatheales > Cibotiaceae > Cibotium > Cibotium barometz. The sequence continues at coordinate 41,273,458 of NC_141090.1, forward strand.
AACAGCTGGAAGGCCTCCGCAAGGAGATACAATGCAAGAACAACAAGATTGAAGAATTGGCAGCACAAGTGAACCACCAGGAAGAGGGGATTCAGATGTTGAAAGAGACCCAGATGCAACAACAGAAAATGCCAGAGGCTGCCCCAGTGATAGGGGAACTCCGGGAAGAAATGGAAGCCCTAAAGGCTACAGTCAAGGACCATACAGTGGAGGAAAGGGAACTGAATATTCAAGAGGGTCTAAGGACAGACTTGGAGCAGTTGAAGCTGCGGGAAGTACTGCAGACCACTAAGAAAGATTGGGTGGAGGTGGTGAAGAAGCACAAACCCTCGAGGAGGAGAAACGCAGGAAGGATAGGGCCCTCCATGTGCGAGTGCAGGGACTACAGGCGGGGGCTTCCGCCAAGGAGGACGCCATGACACTTTGCCAAATGCTAGGAGTGGACGGGATCGCCCCCCCCTTTGTAGATACATGGAGGGCAGGCAAGGATATGACACGAGAGCGGCCCCTCATCAATAGATTCCCTGATGCCACCAGCAAACACGCCTTCTTAGGCAGGCGGGCTGCCCTCAAGGGCACATAGGTGTACATGGGAGATGATCTCACACCAGCACAAGTGGCACACCGGCGTGAGATGATGGTGACAGTTCATGAGGCCCGTAGAGCAAGCAAGTGGGCTATCTACAGAGATGGTAAGGTCATTATCATCGAGTGTCGTCCCAAATAGGGATGCGGGGTCTATGAGACCAAACACCTGAGGTTAGTAGTATGGAACTACAATGGCACGCTGTGGTTGAATCCAAGAGGTTTGAGCAAGATTGTCACACGCAGGGATATTATTTTCTATACAGACTCTAAGAGGGGCTTACCATACATAGCCGGGTATAAGTGGGAGTCAGCTTTCCGAGGAAAGACCCGCACAACAGGAGGAGTACGTGGCTCTGGAGGGGTAGCTGTCCTTTTTAGATCCCATCTTCGACATATTCTTAGGATCGTCCAGAAGGACGAGCATACGTGATATCTTTGGGTGAGGCTACAACTTAGTAGTGACAGAGTCATCCACATTGTTGTGTGTTATTTTGCACCACACCACTCCCCTTACGCCGCACAGCATGGCCGATCACCGTACTTACCGTTATATGGGGATATTATGGAGTTCTCATAGCTGTGGGAAGTCCTCTTGCTTGGGGACTTCAACGCCAAGACGGGAAGTCAGCACGTCCCACTACTCGATTTGGACGACCCTATTAGACTATAGGAGCTGGACATCACTGACACAAGGCTGCAGAGATCATCACAAGACCGTGAGGAGGTCATGGCGCATGGGAGATTTTCTTGGAGCTAGGTCGTTATCTATAACAGGATGTCCCGATGGCCCTCTCCTGACGCCCTCACCTCCTTCCCTCAATTATGAGGTACTAGCACCGTGGACTACTTTATGGGATCTCTGGCTTTGGCACAACTTCTCCTCGACTTCTCCATCCTGCCACCCCCCTTTGACGCTGACCATGCCTACCTCTCTTTCACTCTTACCTGCACACCACCAGTCCCTCTGCCACACCAACCCCCATCTCACATTACACCCAGGTTCTTTTTGATCATACGCTTGATCTTGTTTACTCCAACCACGTCTACCGCCAACTCCAAGATATACAACCTACTATCCCCCTATCCACCCTCACATCATAGCTCACCACCATCCTCCACACATCTGCCACCACTTCTTTCATCTGCACGTGGTGGTGTACCGCCAAGCCACCTTGCGGTTCCATGCCCCAAAATTGTTGGTATGATGACAAATGCCAAGCCACACGCTCCCGCCTTAAGCATGAGGTACGGATTGGGCAAATCACGAAACGCCAAGCGCAACGGATTTCTCAACGGCTCACCCAACGCAAGAAACGGGCGGAAAGAGGATGAGTTGTACCGACTTTTCTTAGGGCTGAACTGCAAAGAGACCTAGAGGAAACTCCTAGAACATCGCCCCCCCACAGTTATCACCTACCTGGACACACAGCACTCCTATGCATGATTCCCTATCCCCCATCAGCCACCCCTACCCCCACGGCCAGATCCCTGCCCCACCAACTTCACCTTCTTCACAAAGGGCATGGTCCTCAAGGCCATTTGTAGACTACGTAATGGGCGAGCCCAGGATCATGAGGGACTCACTGCCGAGTACATCTCACATGCCGATGATACATTGGCGCCCCTACTAGCCTACATGTTCAATAGAGCCCTTTGTAAAGGATTTCCACCCTCTTGGTCCACCAACACCATCAACCCCATCCTCAAAGCCTGAGATCCACTTGATCCTAATAATTATAGGACGATCATGATTGGCCACACATTGGCCAAACTCTATGGATTGGTGCTAGAGACCGAGCTTAGTTCATTTGCAAAGATCCAAGAATGCGGAGCCTCAAGATAGGCACGTTTTTTGACGAGCTACTCTACCCTTGACCACATCTTCACCATAGTAGCCAAGAGTTTCATAAAAATGGTTTTTGAAACGCGTTTTGAAACATTTCAAAGTGTTTCATTGCCAGGCCCAAAAGTATAAAAAAGGTTTCATAACAAGGGGGGGGGGGGGGTGGAGGAGTATATAGTACCCAAAAACAGGGACCTTCAACAAGTTTTGCACAACTTTATAAGACTTTCAACAAATAGTCAACTTGAACTTCAGACTTACAAAAATGTAAATAAAAGCAAGACATTGCAATTTGCATATGTAAAACGGAAGTTTGAGATATGTTAAAACTTTTTTTAAAAAAAATCTTTAAAAAAATAGTAGATAAAAAACTTGTTTCAAAAAAATCAAAACATTTCGAAACGTATGTACTTTCAGTGAAGTCCGAAACGCGTTTCATTGCTACTATGATCTTCACCATCCGTGCCATCATCATGGAGGGTAGAGCACGATATCAGAGGATTTAACGCTGCTTTGTATATTTCCGCAAAGTGTTTGATACTGTACCTCGAGCCCGCCTCCTACACCGTCTACGGGAGATAGGAGTCCCATCTAACATGGTTTGGAGCATCATCGCCCTCTATGAGTCCGTCGTCGGATGGGTGAGAGCCCCAGGAGGTACATCACAGGAGCTTTCAAGCACTATTGGGGTGAAATAGGACTGCCCTCACCCACTCTTTTTGGCCTCTACATTGATGAGATCTCGAGCTTCATTGACGGCGGATTAGGCGGGGTTGGTCCCACACTCGCAAGCATATTGATCCCCATACTACTTTATGCACATGACATCGTCAGCTGAGGGCAAGCAGTTGGATGCCTTACAGGACTTCTGCACTCAGCGAGACCTCTCTGTTAACCTTGGTAAAACCAAGGTAATGGTCTTCAATACTTCTTGCCCCTCCACATCCAGATTGAGCTTCACATATAGAGGGGATCCTGTGGAGATTGTCTCATCCTATGTCTACCTTGGTGTCACTTTTAGTGGCCCCACGCTTCACCATGCTTCTCGCAGCACATGCCAAAGTGACACGGGGATATGCAACCTTGAGCTTACTTGAGCGGTAGTGCTTCCAAGCACATTTCCAAGAGCCCAGGACGAAGGGTTGGCTTTTTGACACCCTTGTCACACCAGCCTTGATGTATGGAGCAACCTTTTGGGGCCAATTTGACACCATAAAGAGCCTTCTACAGAACACACACATGGGTGTCTTGTCCCTGAATCACAAAACCAGGAGGCTGCTCAACATAAACTTCCTCCTCTAAGTCTCCATTTCGAAAGGCGGATTTGACATCCATCTGGAACACGAGCCATTTGAAGTTTGTAGCCAGAGCCAAAACAATCTTGATGGTGGTATACCTAGCGGTAGGAGCAAATGTCTCATCAAAGTCTTCACTTGCCTTCTGACATACCCAGACTTAATGAGTGATATCATCCAAAAGAAGAAGAAAATATCGAGCCCCTCTAAGAGACTCAACCGCCATAGGTTCTGCAAGATCTGCATGTATAAGCTCCAGTCTTCGGGTTGCTCGATGAGTGGCCTCTAGAAATGCATCTCGATGATGCTTGCCCATCATGTAGGATGAGCAGACGTGTGAGAGAGACCTTAGCTGAGGTAGTACCTACTTAGAATGGAACTTCTATAAGGTAGCAATGGGTACATGACTGAAGCGAGAATGCCATATAAAAGGATCTGCCTCAGAAACCAAAGCCATCAAGGGGAAGAAAAGTTGATGAATATGGGAATCAATGTGAGGGATCTGGGAAGAAAAATTGGTGATCTTGTAGAGACCCCCATCATGGACTCCATTGGCAACAACTGAGAGAGTCTTCCTGTCGATTACTTCGATGACCTCATAGTCAAAGTACACACCAAGTCCCTTCTAAGAAGCTTTGTATACTAAAAAAAGATTTTTGGAAATCCGTGGTACATGAAGAACATCATGTAAGGTGGCAGAGGAACCCAAAGAAACATTACCAACACCGGTGACAGGAAGTGAAGAGTTGTCACCAATGTGAACTAAAGAAGAGAGAGTCTGGTAGTTCTCCAAGATATGGGCCTGATAGGTCATATGGGCAAAAGCACCACTCTCACCAACCCATTCCACCGCTTCAGGTGTGTCACTAACCTCTTCAGCTGCTCAAGAATCTTCATGACGAGCAAAGCAACGATCCTCAGTATGACCTGACCTGCCACAATAATCACATTCACTGCTTTTGTCCTTGGATGGATTCCTTAGAATCATGTTTACCCTTGCCTTTGCCTTTTTTTGTTGTTGTTGGAGTTCCCTTTTCCGTCTTTGCCTTTGCCCTTGTCAGAGGCAACAAAGGCAGACTTCGACTTGCCTTTTCCGCGAAGAATGCACTTGTCGTGGAGATAACTCACGACTTCCTCAAAAGAGGGGAGAGGATCACGGAAAAAAATATTATCCTTGAAAGAATCGAAGGAAGCAGGAAACTTACCAAGAAGTTTATGGATGGGATGGTTGATGGAGCTCCCGTACTCCTCAAGCTGCAACTTGATACGGGTGAACTCTGCAATCTTCTCAATCAAGTTATCTGACTCATTAATTGTAAGCTTCTCCAAATCTGACTCCAATTTGGCAATCTTCACTATCGAAACTCTCCCATACCTCCTCTGGATCTCTATCCACATCTGATGAGCATTACTCCAGGTAGAGACAAATTGTGCCTGTATAGATGGAGTCATGCAATGGATGATGATAAGACGAGCCCGAGCATCGAACATGCTTCTCAAAGTAGGGTCCACCAAGTGAGCTGTGGAGATAGCCATCCACACACTGGCTCCTTCCAAGAACAACTGAGTGTAGAAAGACCATAGTTGGTTGCTGTAAGCTTCATGGAGTCACTGACTTGGGGAGGATTGTAGGATGGTATATGAGTAGGGGTGGGAGCAAGACCTGGATGAGAGAAACTCAGAGAGGAAAGATTGGTAATAGGAACCACCTATGGAGCGGGAGCAGGGGATCTAGGCTGTGATGGTGCTGGAGAATCAACAGGAGGAGCTGTAGTAGAGAAACCTTGTGAAGCCATGTCCTCTGACAAGAAACCTTCTCTTAAGAAAGGGGCTGAAAAAAAAAACAGCAAATCCTCCTCTCAGGCTGTGCACAGCAAGAAGATAGGGAGGGTGGGTGGGAAACTGAAAGGAGAGGAAGAAGAAAGATTTCTCCACGCTCAACACCTAGAAGAGGGCTTCAGCAATCCAATCAACAGAAAAATTCAGCAATCTTTGCTGAAAATTCAGAAACACAACGGTCCCAAGCGTCAAATGAAGAAAATGCAGCAATCTTGAGGAAGCCTCTACTCCCGAAAGAAAACGCAGCACCTTCTACGCTGAAATCTGCAGAAAACGCAGCAAGCTGTCAAAGCCTCTTCTCCAAAATAGAAAACGCAGCTCTCTTCTGCTCACAAGTCAGCATTTTTCTCCGATACCATGAAAGAAAGTGAAGAAAATAGAAAACATAGATGTAGGCCCATGTACTAGACCTGTAAATGCTGGAAACTGATGTTTATTGCTGAAAACTGAGCACGACGGAAGCCCGTAGGTGTTGTACAATGGTAAAAAGCAGAAGCAGCCGCTAATGTTTTTCGAGGAGACGGTGGCTCCTATTCGCATCTACTTGGTTTTGCATCACTTCAGGCCGTCCACCCTGGAGAGTGGTGCAATGATCTTCTCTTTCCCCTAAGCACGGCTCCACGGACGATATGGAGCCTTGAGTTAGTGTCTACCGCCATTCACGGGCAAGCACTAGAGACCTCCTATCATCTTTAGGACCTACGGATTACTGACATGCTCACTCATTTTTGGCCGCTAGCATGGATGGAGTTGGGCGGCTTCGGCCACGAGGCTCAAGGTGGAGAGTTGGTGTCCTCCAAAGCCTGGAGGTGCTCCTCTTCGTCTTTCTTCATATCTCGATGGCAATACCCCTCCCCCCCTCCTACAGATACCTTCACTATGACAATTGGAGTCCAGAGTACGCGTACTCTTGAGCCCCGCGAGAGTGGTTTCACATGGAGGGTAGGATTGTAGGAAATATGGTTTGAGGATCTTAGGATGGGAAGTAATGATACTTAGCCATGGTGATTAGCAAAGAGATTAGCACTAATGATGTGATTAACACGAGAAAGAAATAATGTACAACTATCAATGTCTTTTGGATGTCCAAAAAAAAGAGGACAAAATGAACATGAAATAAAGTATGAAAGCATTGAGCAGTGGGGGGGTGTGATGGATGGAGTACTACTGCTAGAGGCTCAGTATGCAACCTATATGCGTAGGGTATACAAGAATGCAATGCAGATCTGTCTAGCTCCAACCAGTACCATAATGGGGGTGTAATAAGTGATACATAGGCGATGGCGAGGCAAAAATACCTCGGAGCATGATCTCCGGGTGCGAGTGTAAGTGAGCTAGCCGCTCCTGGATATGGTGCTGATGTCGAGCCCGTGTCTCTGTGATCTCCCTCTGATGTAGTCTGGGAGTCTGGTAGCCTGGTGCTCTCGGTCTCCGTCTAGCTCGGAGGTCCGCAGCGCGCTGAAGTGTAACCCCCTCTTGTGTCAGGGTAGGCACTGGGATAGATCTCTGGAAGAAATCAGTGAGCTGGAGCTGTCCGCCCACCTCTCCCTGTGGTATGAGTCCGTATCAGTGTCTCTCTGTGGCGCTGTCTCTGACAAGAACTGGCCAAATCTGCGCTGGTCTACGGACTCCATGATCTAGCGGAGTGAGGGATGTCCACTGAAGATGGTGGTGTATCTCTCTCTAATGACACTATATGCTTTGCATCTGCATACATTATGTTCCTCACTCTCAACCTCCTCCTGGCATAGTCTGCATATCCTCTCTGCTCTGGGGATCCGTGCTGCCCTACCTGCCTCAAGCTCAAGCTGGTGTGATGATACTCTGAGCTGGCCAATCGCCACTTGGGCACTGTGAGGCATGTACACATCCATGTATCCATGTCTCTGTATGAATCCATCCACTGACATACGCATAAACTGATCTCTGTAGTATAGAATCTTTGGCAGTAGAGGCTGACTGGGTGAAATCCAAGTCTCTTGAGTGTATCGCTGCCATAAATCCTGCTGAAGGACTCTGTTCCTCTCACTGTGAGAGAGCTGGATGTGTAAAGCATGTATATCATACTGGAAAGGTGGCAGGTGATCTATGTCGAGACCATGCTGAGTGAGCCACTGTATCATCTGTGAATACCATGATCTCCTATCTCCACTCTCTGCGAGATGCCTGGACGCCTCAAAAGTTCTATGTGAGAGTCGATCTGATGGCATATCTCTGATCCTCTATATGAAGCAGATCGTCTAGAAGAGGGCCTCTACTGGCATAGGAGGTGCAGCAAACTCTGTCCGGACAATGTCATGTGGGACGGAGGGGTTGCTACGAATCATCCGTGAGAGCATGAGAATTTGAGGCCTCTCTATCTGAGACCATGTGGAGGTGGCGAGCACAGATGCCCATACTGCTGCAGCATACATCAAAGAAGGGGTGACTAGTGTGTCAAACAACCACCCCTTCGTGCGGGGTTCCTGGAAATGTGCCTGGTGACATTGTCTCTCTAGCATGGGCAGAGCTGCATACCCTCGTGTGAGTCTATCCCTGGCTGCCTGTGCCATAGTAAATCTTCCTGGCGGAGTCATAAATGTAATCCCCAGGTACACATATGAGTCTACCACCTCTACCTGTCCTCCTGCTAGTGTGAAGATGGCCTGTCGTCGAACCGGCCCTGAGGTGTAGAAAATCATGGCCTTGGTTTTCCCAAGGTTCACTGTAAGCCCCCTCTGTGTGCAGAAGTCATCGAGTGCATGGAGATGGTGTTGTAGTCCCATCCGCGACTCAGAGACTAGAATAATATCATCTACATATAGCATAATGTGGACTGTGGTACCTGAGATGTCTACCCCGTCCCCACCACCGTGACCAATGAAGTCAGCCACCTCATCGATGTATAGCCCAAATAGTGTAGGAGAGAGTGGGCATCCTTGCTTCACACCTAACATCAGACAGCTCCCCGGGGCATCGTATGCACTCGAGGACCTGCTCATATAAAGCATAGATGCCCCAAATCATCTCTGATGGGATCCCCAATGACTGTAGGCGCTGGAAGAGTCTCTCTCGTGGCACCGTGTCAAATGCTTTGCGGAAATCCACAAAGCAGCAGTATAATCTCTTCTCCCGCGCCCTAGCCTGGTCAATCAGACATCTCAGAGTGAATATATGGTCAATAGTGGAGAAAGCTCGTCGGAATCCAGTATGAGCTTAACTCTGCCTCGAGCACTGTGCCATAAAGTTTGGCCAATGTATGACCAATCATGATAGTCCTGTAGTTGCTGGGGTCTAGCATGTCTCTCGCTTTGTGGAGAGGCACGATGGTGTGCATAGTCCAGTCAGCTAGTAGGCCCTCCACTAGTGCCCTATTAAAGAGGTGAGCAACAAAGGGTCCTAGTGTGTCAGCTGCATAAATAAGATGCTCACTCTGTATACTTGTGTGGTCAGCTGATCTCCCATGCTGTAACCGGCGGATAGCTCTCTCTACCATCGAGGCGGTAAAGAAAGTAGAGGTGGTAGGGCAGGACTCCTGTGGCTGTGGTATGGGTGGCTGCTGAGGGATATGGTAGAGACTCTTTGCATATGTGCGCCATGTGTGTGGATCCTCAATCGGGGTACGAGGGCGAGGCTCTCTCATCCTCCACCATGCAGTTGCTGCATCTCTGCTCATGAGTAGGTGGTATATATCCCAGTACTGTGCCTCCTCATATGCACGCCTCTTACGGCGTGTGAGGGTCCTCATCTGTCAGCTCGCCTATCTCTGTGTAATGGTCCCCAGTGCTCTCTGGGCACAGAGGTGTCTATATAGCTCTCTGCAATCATCATCATACCACCGATTCTGGGGCATGCTCCCAGATCTATCTGTGTGTGCAATGTGTGTATGATGGGGGAAGCTACAGGTGGCGGCCGTATGTAGTAGAGATGACAGCTGGGTGGTGAGTGTGTCTAGAGGTGACAGGGGATCCATCTGGAATAGCCCGTTATATACATGATGCTCATATATGTCTGCCAAGTCATGGGTGAAGTAGAAAGTTGTATGCGATGCCTGTGTGGGCTGTGTGGGTGCTGGTGTGGAGCTCGCCAGTTTGACAGTAAGAGGTACGTGTGATCTGCACCAATAGGATAGGGGGGGATGGTGAAAGATGTCACTGCCTGTGTGGTGTCCATGGACCCCATGATGTAGTCCACTGTGCTACCCCCCCTGATCGTGGAAAGCATGTCAGTGCTCCTGAATCCTGCCACTGTCTCATCCCGTTATAAATAACGAGATGGTGTCGCGCTCCCAGCTCAAGTAAGTGATGACCATATCTGGTGTTATCCGGCCCCATGTCCTCTGACACCCTGCAAGCTCCTGTGTCCTCCACCTCTAGTGTGTGCATCACCTCGCGGTGCTCGAAATCATAAATGTCGCACTGTCGGCTCTGTGTCCGTGCATTGAAGTCCCCCATAAGGAGGACTTCCCCCAGGTTGGAGTAGTGTATGATCTCATCTGAAAGGGCTACATATGGTGACTCTCCCAATGGCCCTGTGTCCTCCTCCTCCCCTCTACTCTCCTCCTCTGCTGTCATGGCATATCTCGATCCTCTAGGAGAGAAGTACCATAGAGCAATGTATAACACCTTGTCTGCTGAGAGCTGCACTCTAATCCACATGTATCTAGCCTCCTCGTCATGTGGTACCACTGTAGGTGCTCTTGTAGCTCTCGCTTGAAGAGTACCGCTATACCTCCAAATCCTCTCGATGTGCTCTGCCGTGTGGTCCCCCTGTATGTAAACTCCCACTGATAGCCCTCTACTTTGGGTAGCCCCCTCTCTGGGATCTGGTGCGTCTCTGTAAGTAGTATGATGTCCCGTCCCTCCATGACCTCCTCCCTCCTCCCAGGATGTGTCCAAAGTGCTCCATTGCAGTTCCAAACTGCTATGTGTATCTGTGAATCTGGATCCTCCATAGCCGATGTCCCATAGGCCGCCTGGCGCTAATCGGTGGCCTTGCCATCGATGATGACACGGCCATCGCGATGATAGAATGCTCTCTTGCCCTCTTTCCGGGCCTGTAGGACTCTCGGCATGCATGTTTTCCTATGTTCTATCTGCATCCTTGTAAGGTCGTCATCCAAATAGATGGGATCTCCCTGTAATCCTTGTAGAATCACCCTCTTCCTCATGAAGGTGACCCTCTCCGTCTCTCCTGCAAACTGTAGGATGAGGGCTCGCTTGCGTGTTGAGTCTTTCCCGGCTCTCCATGCTTTGGTGAAGGGGAGAGGGTCCTCTTCCTTGTAGCCGAGCTTCATGCATAGAAGCTGTCCATCTTTCTCGGGAGTGGAGTCGGGTGTTTCGGCTATACCTGTGACTCGAATGTTGAGGCGACGGGCACGGGCATGCCTCAACTTCTCCTCCTCAATGGTGGTGTGAATAATTTGGTGTTCTTCCCTTTGAGTCTCCTCCCTCACTTCTTTACGGACGTTCTTCTTCACCACTTCAACCCATCCTGACTACTTGGCTTCGAGTTTTCCCTCCATGTTCTTTGTGATCTCCTTGGAGATCTCTTCTTTGATGGCCGTGAGAGTGTTGTCATTGATCTCCCCTTCTTCCTTCTCGGTGTTCTTGACAGCTACCAGACCCGTGCTTCGAGGGCCATGATGTGCCGGTGTACTTTGTTCTCCACCTCATTGAGGTTGGAATCGGATGTCTTCTTGTTCTCCTTGATTAGTGCCTTCATTGCCATCTCGAGGGCCTCGAGCTTCTCTTGGAGACTCGGAGCCATTCCTCGAGATTACTCTGCGGCGCTTCCCACAGGCAGGGAGTGGCGAGAGAGAGAGAGAGAGAGAGTTATATTGCTGCCTTGGGGTCCTGACGAGGGGTGGGTGGGATTAGGGAAGCGACGGGACTAGCGGGCAAGGTGCACAGCAGAGCAGCGCCGCCAGGCGCAGCACAGCGTGGACAGGGCAGCACGAGCAGAGCAGCACAGGCAGGTGGATATGAACACGAAGAGGCCACCAGCGCGTAGCGCGAGCAGGTCAGCACAGCAGGCAGGGTGCACAGCAGAGCAGCGCCACCAGGCGCAGCACAGTAGGGGGTGCGTGGACAGGGCAGCGTGAGCAGAGCGGGTGGATACGAAGAGGGAGAGGCCACCAGCGCATAGCGCAAGCAGGCCAGCACAGCGGGCAGAGAGAGAGAGAGAGAGAGAGAGTTTCACGCAAGTGAGCATATGCAAAATCACCAAAAGACTTTGTTACTTTTCCATTAGAAAACTAGACCAAAAGGTTACATCAAAAGACTCCCATGTGGGACAAATAGTTGACTACCTTGCCTCATCCCCAAACATGGATGGTTATTTGCCTTTCTCCAACACTCCCCCTCAAAGATTTATCCAAAACAACCAAACAAGAAGTACTCTAGACATTGGATAGACAACAAGGCGTTTTTGGATATACCAAGCACACTTTTCGCTTTGATTTCACCAACTTCACCAAACAAGGAGTACAACAAACAAATTGGACAGACAAGGAGTAGGGAGAACTAAGAGTGGCCAAGATCACACAAACCTTTAAAAGGCCATTCACTTTCGACAAAGTTGGCCTCTTCTTTGAAGGCCGGATCTGGACTTCTTCATCATTTGCAAAGTTTGCTTTATCATATTTAGTGATCCATGCAAGCTCAACATCTCTGGTAGAAGGCTTTTTCTCCTTCCCATTGACCACACTCCAAAGACTTTCCCTCATGAGATGATACTTGACCTACATTTGCCAAGTGTGGAACCCATTCCCATCAAATCTATCCAAATTCATGAAGTGAGATAAAGATGAAGAAAGGTCTTATCCTCTGGTTATGCTCAGTGGGGCAGTGTCTAATCCTTTACAACAGGGATTAATGGCTTACAAGATAACAAACAGAATGATTATGCAATTGCTCCCCCTTGATTAGAATAGGGAAAAAATTAATGGGTTTTGGAGGATGCAATTCATGCACCAAATCAAAGGGGTTTTATGAAATCAAGCAATATAATGATGAAGCAGCACCCCAATGGCAAGATTGAACCCTCAATGGTGAGGATTAGTGCTGTAATCAGTGCTAATTATAATAATTACCAGAAAACACCAGAATTTGGGGAAACAATGTAATCTCACCAATATGTGGATGGATTGCCTTGAAATTTGAACTGTGTAGCTCATACCATGTGTACTAGGCACCTCAAAGGACTTCAACCAATTCGAAGCAGAAATGGTGATTTCCGCTACGTTTTTATTATTCTGCTCCTCTTGGCTGCTACAGTGCACTAATTGGCAAGAAATTTCTTGAGCAAGTAGGTCTTACCATTGCTAAGCCATGTCTAATAGGCCTTGTACCAAATGTGAGGGATGCCACCAATTTTTGCATTTTTCTGATTCTGCAGCACAAAATTACACCAATTCGTTGAGAGATAGGGCAAGCCCTCTTAGGTGTAGATAGCGCTCTGTGTTACCTACAAGATGAGCTTAAAAAAAATGGATTTGATACACTCTGGAGGGAGAATGGAGCAAAAAACTAGATGCTGCGTTTTTTCAAGAAAGGGGAGAAAAGGGACAAGTGAAGATTATGGATTAATTAGGCATCACCATGTAGGAAATATGGTTTGAGGATCTCAGGGTGGAAAGTAATGCTACTTAGCCATGGTGATTAGCAAAGAGATTAACACTAATGATGTGATTAACATGAGAGAAAGAAAGAAAGAAAGAAAGAAAGATATATTAAGAGTCTACTAAAGACCCAATGGGCCTATGAAACCAAAGTGATACAATAATGTCCATGGCATATCTGATCATGGAAGGGAAAATAAAACAGAAAGAAAACATAAACATAGCTATCTCACTCGGGTGATACAAAGCTGTCCATGGAAACTCATCATGGATTACTAAGAACATAGAAACATGAGAGCAGCATCAGCTCCGAGTAGATGGTATACCACTCTCCAAAATATCAAGCATGGGGCTAATGAGTATGGCCGAGAGGTCTCCCTCAGCCATGTCACATGGAGATAGAAAGAAAGAAAGAAAGAAAGTTGTATTAACGTCTTCAAAAGGCCAAAATGACCTATGAGACCAAAAGGTTAGAGAGAGAGAGAGAGAGAGAGAGAGCTTCACACGAGCATATGCAAAATGACCAAAAGACTTTGTTACTTTTCCATTAGAAAATACACGTACCAAAAGGCTACATCAAAAGACTCCCATGAGGGACAAATAGTTTGACCAAATCTGAGGACCCTAGCTCACCTCCACAACATGGATGGTTATTTGTCTTTCTCTGACAAGGATTAGAAACCACCTAGCGAGGCTTCACCCCAAGATGGATTGTGATTACACACCATCCCAATCTATGCCCACGAGTCTCAAAGTGGAAGGTGGTTCTGACAGTTCCGCCTCCTATCGCTCCTAGATATGCAGATTATCTCATGGAACATTCAAGGTTTGGGTGGACCACATTGCTTGAGGAGGCGCGGGATCCTCAAAGAGGAGCTTCACAAAGCTGTAGTAGGAGGACCTATTGACATACTCTTCCTCCAAAAGCACTATCTCTGACAGGGTCGAACCCACAGATGCAGGAAGATTCTCTAGGGTAGAAGCCACATCTTTTGGTCCCACGCCTTTGGCCCCTTCAAAATCTAGAGCGAGGTATGCATCTCTGTCTGTGAGCAGCTCTTACCAACAGTGATTGACCCAAGCACCATAGTCACAGGGAGAGCATAATGTGTGATCATTAGGATTGGTGAGGACAAAGTGGGTTTGCTTAACCTCTACGCTCCGAACACCGCACAAGCAGAGCCACTTTTTGGAGCACAGTCCATCAGTCCCTCCCACGGGCTAATTTTTGGTGCACGGGTGGTGATTTTAAAATACTAGAGGCAGCGGAGGATAGACTTGGAGTAGGCATGGATACCATTTTAGGCTCGGAGTACTCGGCTTGGGAGGAACTAATTTTGGCTCCTCGGAGACAGGATCCATGGCTTTTTGGACTAGCCCAAGAAGCGTGAGCTTGTCAAGATCAGATAGGAGAGGTATTGGCCCCAACCTCTCCACGCTGGACCGTTTCGATGTTGATGAATGGGCTTGTGGACGAGGCAACATGGTTGGAATTCTTGCACGCACTTCTTTCTTAGATCATGCCTGTCATTAGCTTCCTTATGGGAGATAGGGTCACCGGAGAGTTCTTTGAGATCACTAATTTACAAGCGTAGGGATGGTATCTACAGATTGTGTGGCCAAGATGGCTTTATTGTCTTTGATCCCCCTCAGGTTCCAGCCATTGCCACAAATTTTTTCAGAACCCTCCTTTCTAGAGCCCTTCTCTCTACGCAGGTAATGGACACGAGGGATCGGGTATGGCGTGCACGAGAGAGGTGGTCCCCCCCCACTCTCTCGTTTTTCTTGATGACACCGTTTACCTCTGAGGAGCTGGCTGAGGCTTTGTAGGCACTCCCCTCGGGCAAATGCCTTGGGAAGGATGTCTCTCTGTTTCTCCGACATTCGGATCTCATGGAAGGCAGCTTCAAAGCCACTTTCAATGAGATTATGGCCACGGGCTCAATGTCAAAGAGGCTGACTAAGGGTATGATTCATTTGATTCCCAAGGAGGGTGGAGATATGTTGGAGATTAGGCACTGGAGACCCATCACCCTCCTAGGGACCACATACAAAATTCTAGCCACATCCATCAGCCAGCACCTAGAGCCTTTCCTCCCAGACTTGATACATGGCACACAAACTGGTTTTGTTTGAGATCAGAGTATCCTAGATAAAATCTTCACTTTTTGGGAGGTGATAACCTCGGCCCATCTGAGGCATCAGGATTTGATAGTTCTCCTCCTTGATTTTGAGGTGGCATACGACATGGTGGACTGGGGCTTTGTGGAGGGGACTATGTGCCAGATGGGCTTTCTAGTGGAGTGGGTCCGAGGTGTTTCCAGACTTTACTCTGCCTCTCACAGCCAGGTGCTCATTTAGGGGACTCGACGAGACAAATTCCCCTTATTCGCTCCGTCTAACAGGGCTGCCCTCTTGTGCCCTTCCTTTTCTTGTTTGTAGCTGAGGCCATGAGCACTTTCCTCTCCACCCAAGAGACCAGTTTACAGGGGCTGCACTCACCTATCCGTTCACAGGAGGAGTTGCTAGATTCAAAGTTCACCGATGACACAGCAGCATACCGGTCCGGAGATTTGGGGAATCTCCACAGATTCACTGATGCGATCGAGATCTTCTTGTTAGAATTATTGCATCTCGATGTATTTGGGCTATGCCTATTTATCGGGCATTTACGTATTTTCTCCTTGTTTTGTGAGTCGTGAGCTGGTCGGCCTGTTCCAGAGCAGTCGGCCAGGTTCACATTCTCACTATATAAGGAGCCTCCCCATTATTCACTTTCTCATCCACCCCCTCGCACATCGCCCAACACCTCTTGCTGGCTATTGCCATTGTAAAGCTTATTGCTATTATAAAAGGTGATCTTGTCCAAAAGCTCTCTCTACTCTCTCTCTCTCTTGTTTAGTTTATGCTTCTACTGTGCATTCTCCAATACTTTTGCCAAGCATCCGGCGCACAAATCAGCTGACACAAGTCGTGTGGTTTTTGGGTTGACTTGTAGAGTGGACATGGCAGGATCCCTTTGCCAGAGAGGAGGCTCCTAGCACCCCCTTCTTTGAGTACACCACACGGTTGGGCTGTAGAATTCAAATGCCTGAGATTGAGGGCACCTCAACAGCAATAGGCCACAAGCAGTCCTAGGGCCTCCCTCCATAGTTTCTTTCTGACTTCTGGAAAAGGCTGTGGGACAATTTTTGGCTTGGAAAATTACACTCTTTTTGTGGCAAGTAGCCCATCGGAGCTTAGTGGTTGGCACTTGGTTGGCCATCGGAGGTAGATCTGCAGTTTGGTCGAGGTGTGGCCATCCTAAAAAGTGCCATTGGGATTGCTTGAAGGCTCAGTAGGTTTGGCACAGGATTCTCCGCATCTTCACTATGGACCGGGCTCCTTGTACAATTACTTGGGGTAGAGTGGCTTAGGCCACAAAGGCTAAGACTGTCATGGCATACAAGAAGGATGGTGGGGGATCACTGTAGGTTACTCATCATGGGATCTCAACAATTCCAATTCCGGTCCCTTCTTGGTGGGGGATTGGCACGGCAGGTTGCTCATCATAGGATCTCGCTGGTCCCCTCTACAGTTTGAAAAGATGCAGGGAGGAAGAGAGCTTGAGCTCTTGCAAGTACACACACACTCACAAAACCCTAATAGAGAATACACAAGGTGAGAGGCTGAAAATCTTCTTCTTTTTCACTCAACACTCAACACACCATATACAAGATAAGAGTACACACAATATGAAAGGTACTCAACCAAATACATACAAGGGTTCTCTATAGTGTGAACCCAACTAAATGAGCTGGCGCTATAACTAAGTCAATCTCTAGAATGGTTGTCACACAGCCTGTCATCCCACTGGTCGCATATCACCCAAGATCTCACCAACCATGCCAGTGGTGTAAGTGTGGGGCCTATCCCCCAGGCGGGTCATCAGTGTCCACCGCCTCACTAGACGAGCTCGATATCTCAACACTCCCCCTCGAGCTCAACTCCATCTCATGTACACCAAGTGAAGCTCTGAATCTGCGGAGCTTCTCTGTACCCAATACTTTGGTGAAGATGTCAGCTACTTGATCCTGTGTGCTAACATAAACAAGTTCAAGGTCTCCTGCCAAGACCTTCTCTCTGACAAAATGGTAGTGGACCTCTATATGCTTCGTGCGAGCATGAAAAACTGGGTTCCTAGCCAACTGTATACTGCTAATGTTGTCACAGAAAATGACAACTTGTCTATCCACTGATAGACCCAAATCTGCAAGTAGCTTTCTCAACCAAGCTACCTCACATGCTGCCATAGTAGCTCCTCTGTACTCGGCCTCTGTACTGGATAGAGCAACTGTAGGCTGCTTCTTGCTGCTCCAAGTCACAGCAGCACTTTCCAAAGAAAACATGAAGCCACTAGTAGATCTTCTATCTGAGATACTACCAGCCCAATCAGCATCTGTGTACCCATGTACACATATCTCTGTCCCAGTCTCATAAAATAGTCCACAATGCAAAGTAGACCTCACATACCTCAGTATGTGTCTCAATGCATCCAAATGCGGTTTCCGTGGAACCTGCATAAACTGACTCACCAACCCAACAAATAGCTCAAATTTGGTCTGGTGATCGTCATGTAGATCAAGCTTCCTACTATGCGCCTATACATAGTAGGATCCTCCAAGATCTCTCCTGAATCTGCACTCAACTTGCCATTGTGATCCAATGGCACAGAAATAGGCTTACAGCCTGTCATACCATACTTGGACAACATGTCCAAGCCATACTGTCTCTGCAGTAATCCAATACCATGTGGTGACCTAATCACCTCAATGCCCAAGAAATATCTGAGCTCCCCCAGATCCTTCATCTTGAACTTCTGTCTAAGCAAGATCTTTACATCAAAGATCTCTGCATCATGGTCCCCCATAATGATCAAGTCATCTACATAGATGACAACAAGCACAACCCCTCTATCACCATGTCTCACATACAACGAGAAATCTGCATTGGCTACATGAAAGGCAATAGTGACAAGATATTCAGAAATCTTGTCAGACCATGCTCTTGGTGCTTGTTTTAAGCCATACAAGGCTTTCTTCAACCTGCAAACATGCTCGGGGTGACTCACATCCTCATAACCAGGTGGCTGCCACATATACACCTCTTCTTGCAAATCCCCATGCAAGAATGCATTCTTTACATCCATTTGATGTAAAGACCATTGCTTTGACGCAGCCACTGCTATCACAACTCTCACTGTTGCTATCTTGGCAACTGGACTGAAAGTTTCCTTATAATCAATGCCATATGTCTGCGCATACCCTTTGGCTACCAATCTAGCCTTATACCTGTTTATGCTTCTATCACTGTTATGTTTTACTTTGTACACCCACTTGCATCCAATGGCTTTCTTGCCTTCAGGCAATTGCACTAAATCCCAAGTTTCATTTCCATATAGTGCATCCATCTCCTCATCCATAGCTTTCTCCCAACACACATTTCCAACAGCCTCATCAATGCATGTGGGCTCTACAACCTGCACAACCTTTGCCATATATGCATAGTGATGTGCCACATAACCATCATAGGTAAACCTCTGCACAAGGTTTTTCACTCTCCCAGATCTTCGCAGCTTTTCATTCATGGCTTCCATAGCCTTCTTTACACCAGGTGTTCTCATAGCTGGGATCCCAAGCTCCTCATCAAGGCTCATATCTGAGCCACTAGACTCTCCATCAACATGAGAATGCCCTACAGAAATGTCAGGCATACCAAGGGGCTCAACCACTTTCTCTTTTCCTTTACGTGATGTACTAATCACATTCGCAAGACTGGTATTATGATGCAGCCTGCCACTCCATGGTCTATCAACAGACCCACTAGATGAGGACTCTCCTGGTCCACTCATAGACTGTGATTGCTGACCTACATTCTGTGCAACCACACTTCCACTCACATCAGCCCCAACAGCTTCTTTTTCAGCAGCATACTAGCTGCTCATCTCATCAAAGACAATATCCCTGCTTACCCTCAACTCACGTGTAGCAGGGTTATAACACCTGTATTCCTTTTGCTCAAGGGAATAGCCAATAAGCACACATTTTTCAGCTTTTGGATCCAGCTTAGTTCTCAGCTCATCTGGCACATGCACATATGCAATGTATCCAAAAACTTTCAGATGAGACAAATCAGGTTTTCTGCCGTTAGTCCTGTTTATGATGTATACTGCTGTAGAAACAGCCTCAGCCCAATAGCTATGCGGCATATTCTTCTCTTCCATCAATGCTCGCGCAATCTCAGCAATGTGCCTGTTTTTCCGCTCAGCAACTCCATTTTGCTGCGGAGTGTATCTGCATGTAAACTATTTCCGAATACCATTTTTCTTCAAAAATTCAGAGAACTCATTGGAGAAGTACTCTCCCCCTCCATCTGACCTTAGGCACTTTACATATTTTCCTGTTTGCTTTTCAACCAAAACTCTGAAATCCTGAAAGTGAGTGAACACCTCACTCTTCTCCTTCATGAAATATACCCACACTTTCCTTGTGTGGTCATCAATGAATGTCACATAATACCTGCAGCCTCCCATAGACATGGTCTTCGTAGGACCCCATACATCTGAATGCACAACATCTAGTGCATTTCTGCTCACATATCTGTTACGTGAAAATATATGCTTTGTTTGCTTTCCAAATTGGCATGCTTCACATATTCTCTGCATACCTTCCACTTTAAATTTTGGCAGCCCTGTCACAATTCCTTTAGTCTGCATAGACTTTTTCTCTGCACGTTCACATGTCCAATTCTTTTATGCCAAATGTCTGTGTTTGCAACAATTCCTAAACCATTTGCAAACATCGCAGCACTCATTTCAGGCATGTCTACATTCAACGTAAACATTTTGCCCACTCTGTTGTCTTTTGCAACCAACCTGCACTTGTCTTTAAAGTCTTCAACATAACAACCATCAGGGTTAAACCGAACCTGCAAACCCTGCTCAATCATCTGGCCAACTGAAACCAGATTCTTTGTTATGTTCGGAACGTGAAGTACATCTGCAAGGTACTTCACTTTACCATCCTGCATAGACAATAACACATCTCCAACATGGACAATTGGATGAGCAGTGTCATCTCCTATTTCCACAAAACCTGGTCGTTCAAGGTTTTTCATCTCCTTGAACCACTCCCCATGACTTGTCATGTGGTTCGAAGCACCTGAATCCACATACCATACATCATCTTTTTGTGCTGCTTCAACATTTTCAGACATGACATTCACAACATGCTGCATAACAAACAACCTTTCATTATCCTCATTGTTTCTCCTTGAGGATGCATAGTTGTTCTGCTGCACTTTCCCATTTTGCATGTCAGCCTGCTTCTTATAACATTCTATCTGCACATGTCCAGGCTTACCACAATAAAAGCATTCACGTGCATCATTATATTGCCTTTGCCAATTTCCACGTTCTCTTTGACTCCCCCTGCCTCTGAATTTGCCTCTTCCACCTGTGTGTTGTTGATGTTGTTGTTGTGTATTCTGGGACTGTTGTTGCTGCTGTTGCTGGCCATAATTCTGATTATCTGTTCGGTCACCTCCTTGACCGCGTCCACAGCCTCCTCTACCTCGTCCTCTACCTGAACTTGTGTAGAAGGCCTGTTGCTCTGAATTGTTTTTGTTTTGTGAAGACTGTTGGTCTTCACCCAAGCTCTTCTCTTCTATAATCAGCATAGACACCAAATCTGTAAAGTTGGGAATGTTTTCCCGAGTCTGAATAGACGTCTTGAACACCTTGTATTGTGGCCCGAGACCACGTAGACAGACTTCCACCTTATCATCATCATCTACTGGCACACCAATAGATGCAAGGGATTCCACAATACCCTTTATCTTCAATGCATAGTCGTTCACAGACATACTCTTTTTCTCCACAGTATGATGTTCATTCTTCAACTGTATCTTACGTGCCTTGGTTTTTGTTTCATAGAGTTTTACCAAGGTGTCCCACGCCTCCTTGGGGGACTTGGCATCCTGAATGTGCCCAATCATGGTGTCCTGTATACTAATGGAGAGCCAATACATATCTTTTCTGGCTCCTTGGTTTCAGTCTTTAAACTCTTTCACATCTGCAGCAGTCGGATTTATGTCCGGTATCTCCGGTGCCTCTTCATGCTCACCTTCTATGTAGTCCCAATAGCCCTTTCCCATCAGGAAATTCGTCAACCTGAACCTCCAAGCATGGAAGTTGGTCTTATCAAGCTTCTCAACCACAATCTGGGTTATGCCATCATTTGACATCTTGCCGGACACACAATTTTACCAGAAACAGCACTCTGGTTTGTCCTGCACAAACTGCTGTATTTTCTGCAGCGGTACTGTAGTACTCTCAAATGTCACAACCAGTGACTTCAATATGCATACATACACCCAATGGCAACTGTTGATCTCTTTGCAGCACACACACTGTCTGCACAGCCAATATGTCTTCCTGCAATTCTTAAAACATAGTTCTGCAGAGAATCGATGACTTATCCGCAGTGCTCGAAATCGCCTGCTTTCTGAAAAATGGATGTCCAGACGTGCCCGAAACGCGTTTTCGGCCTGAAAAATTATGTCCGATAGGACGATAGGACAATATAGTTGCCCTATAGCTTTACTCCCGTGAAGAAAGCTCCTCAATCAGAGATCGTTTGTCGGTGCCTCCCGTAGAGCTCCCGACAAAGGTGTAGTCACCAACACAAATAGGGAAGAGTAGTTGAAGCTCTTACCCTCGTACCGCTTGCTGTGGTTCTCTTGCTTGCAGCTCAGCTCTTAGCACGAACCACGCTCTGATACCATGAAAAGATGCAAGAGGAAAGAGAGCTTGAGCTCTTGCAAGCACACACACACTCACAAAACCCTAATAGAGAACACACAAGGTGAGAGGCTGAAAATCTTCTTCTTCTTCACTCAACACTCAACACACCATATACAAGATAAGAGTACACACAATATGAAAGGTACTCAACCAAATACATACAAGGGTTCTTTATAGTGTGAACCCAACTAAATGAGCTGGCGCTATAACTCTGCCAATCTCTAGAATGGTTGTCACACAGCCTGTCATCCCACTGGCCGCATATCACCCAAGATCTCACCAACCACGCCAGTGGTGTAAGTGTGGGGCCTATCCCCCAGGCGGGTCATCAATGTCCACCGCCTCACTCGATATCTCAATAAAGTTCACTAGACTCCGGGCTCTTGTCAACGATGGGAGATTTGAAGCAGTATTGCTGCATGGCATAAAGAGTGAGCTTGTTGCAATGAGGCTTTGGGGGGGAGGGGGGGGGGGGGGGGGGGATTGGTTAGTGGATGTAGTAACAGCTTTCAATATCTTGGTATAAAACTAACCCTCAAATTAGAGATGGAGGATTGGGGTGCCTAGGATCTAGGCAAGGAAAACATGCAAATTTTACTTTTGAGAATATAGGTGGTGAGCTAGCCTACGGAACCTTAATCTCAATTAATCTTGTGCTTGCCCTGTGATTAGGAGATCTTGGAAATATTGTGTCGCACGAATCCCTAACACTCACAAGTACAAGATTAAACCACATTAAGTTTTCACATGCTAGCTCACCACCCAACCATAGATCCGTACAAGATAGGATCTCCTCCTAGCATAGTGACTAAGGCTCCCTTCATATCGGCTCACACCTAGTCAACCATGGCGTCCCATCCCACCAAGAACTACCCCTAAGGAGACATCGATGGACCATCTGCCTCAAGGATGGACAATCAGGAGTGGATTGCATCCATTATCTAGGCAAAGACCATCTTGTCACGGGGCAATACAATAATCCACTCTATAGACTTATATAGTCACTTATAAGTTATAAAAAGCCCACAGAAGCATTCTAGTGTATTCCAAGGCGGAAGAAGAGCATCATACTCACTTGATCATTGTAATTAAAGATCTTCAAACACATAACTCTTCATCAGAAGCAAGAAAAGTGATGTTTTTCCTCTTGGAAATACATCGTCTTGGTCATATGGTATCAAAGGATGGCATAGGAATGGACCCTGCCAAAATTAAAGCAGTTAAGGAACACACACAACTTATTACTACATGATTTTATAAAGAAGAAAGCCGTCTTTAAGTAGACAGCCATAGAGTGGTATGCCTTTCAAAAGTTTAAGAATGCCTTATCACGAGACCCATGGTTGTAGTCTTGGATTTGCATAATCCATTCACAGTTGAATGTGATGCATGCGAAGATTGCATTAGGACTGTTTTATATCAAAAAGGGTACTTATGAGAGCCGTAGACTGCAAGCTTCAGAGATCTCTTTGAGGGTTTATGAGAACTAACTTTTGGCCGTGATTCATGCCTTAACTATTTGGAAACATTATCTTTTGAGGATATGTTGTATGTATGTATGTTTATGTGCGTATGATGTATGTATATGTGCATGCACGTGTGCATGTGTAAACAACCGTATATGTGTATGTATATCCACACACACACACACATATTTACACGCGTGTGTATGTACGTATGTATATATACAGAGATACGAGTTTCGAGGGGTTGAGACACAAGTCAACAATAGGATCAGCCTTCCACAATTCCTTAGAAAGGGTATTTAATGCCGTAATACGATGTAAAACCATAAGCTACAGAGCAGTGGATATATTCTAATGGGATGCAGCAGATATATTATAGGCTACAGAGTGGTGGATATATTCTAATGGAGTGCAGCCGTTGTCTCACAGTAACACACAGGTTCCCCAATAGTATATAAGTATTCTAACACATGATTCTACAAAGAAGAAGTTGCACATACCTGTCATTGATTCCTGCCAGTAGTACGTACTCAAATAATACTTTGAAATCTTTCTTCACTGAGAGCTCATCCTTTAATGCACCTAGCAGCATAGCCAGGTTATACTTACGGTTGATAGGCATTATCCAGTTTCTGACCTGCATAATCAATTAGATTGGTCTGATTTATCCTCTCATATCCAAAGGGGGAGCATGACTAGCATCTCAAGAAATGTCAAGAAATAAATGAACATGTTGGACGATTATACCTTATACCTCATCAGTAGTGGCATTAAGGCTCACGGCAAGCGCACAAGGTGACTCCTTACAAAAGCGCCGAAGCTGGGGCACAAGCCCACTGGTTGATACAGTGACCTTTCGGGGGCTAAAATGTAAACCGTGCAAATCAATCATGATCTCTGCAGCTCGTAATACATTGTCAATGTTGTGCAATGGCTCTCCCATCCCCTGCAAACTGAACCAGCCATCAGGAAAGATTCTCAACAAGCAGCATGATAACATCTAACAAACAGACCCAGCAAGAGCCCTGCAGGAGCTTCCCCACAAAGCTACAATTTACTAAGAACACTCTCTAACTCGAGCAACATGGTTTCAAAGAGAAACCTGATACTTATAATAACAGACACATGTCCCATGCCATGAGGATTGCCATTGCTCAGCTGAGTCCTTCTTTTGCATTTATGCTTGCACTCGCAACCACCTTGCACTTGCAGCCACCTTGCATCCATGCTTGCACTTGCACCCATATCTTCCATATTCTTAATTCGATCCTCCATGATGAGGATGACAATGATGATCCATACATATCTACATTTACCTAGGGATTAGTGTTAGTTCTTTTTTGTTATGTTGTCTTTTTTTCCATGATGAGATTCCATGGACACATTGTACACCTTTTGTCTTATAGACCCATTGGGTCTTTTGCAATACATTAATATATCTTCTTCTTCTCATGATGATCCCATTTTGTATTATATGGCTCGGGTTTGACATTCCCAGCTCATAGCTCTAGTCTTTATTTTCTTTTGTACCATGATGAGATTACATGGACACTATTGTATCACTTTTGGTCTCATACACCCATTGGGTCTTTTGACGAAGTTTAAGATAACTTTCTTTCTTTCGTGTCACTGGGGACGGATTCATTGACAGGCCCAGTTATCTTTATAGACACGTGTCCCACAACATGAGGATCACAATTGGTCAGCTGAAGGTGTCGCACGTCGCCTTCGGAGGGGGGCAAAAGCATCCCATGGGACAAATGGTTTTGCATGCTATGCATGGGGGAGATAGACTCAAAGGAGCATCATACTTAGATGCCCAATCTATTATGAGATACGCAGATGCTACCACTGTCTCTTTAGGTGATGCACTACAGAGACTATTGAACCAGTAGTCCAAGAGGCAAGATACCGCACCAACATCTATCACCAATTTTTTTGGCCCTCACCAGCAATCCCCAGGTGACTCTCAGCTTACATGAGATCTGTTGGGACATATGACGAGGACAGGACTAGATGTCCCCACCAAGTGGGCACCCCACACACTTGGGGGGTCCACGGAGAGAGCACATGTCCTCTAGAGAGCCAATCGTCCCTAGTCCTATAGATCCAACCCTCCACCCAACAACATATCCAGATCAAAGACTTGCTTCAGCCGCGACAAAGAGAGGCACTCCCACGGGTAGTGGAGGTCAAGGTCAGACACTCGATCCATGATGAAGACAACACATTATAAGTTTGAACACATGAGGCTCTTCTGTTGCCCACTATATTTTTCTTTTTTCCGGGTCCTTCTATTAGTTACCAATAAAACTGCCAAAATGGCTGCTAAGAACAAATCCGTCTCCAAAGAGAAATGTGAGTCAAGATGAGCAAAGGGTAGGATGCACTTCTCCTCCGGCCGGCCGCTCTAGGAGGGGAAGGCTATCTCATACAATGGGGGGAGGGGGAAATAACCACACAGGTGGTCTGTAATGCCAAATAGGCTCGCCACCAGTATCTCAAAGAAAGGGACCGTGCTAGCCCTGGAGTTGCCCCCACTGACCTCTGAGGGTATGAATGATATCAAGCCAAATGCTCTGCACAGACTCTGCTGGCGGGGTGAGGGTGCCTTCAATGGCTTCGCTTCATCGAGCTCTCCATATATGCCACGCGGCTATACTATTACAAATCTCCCATCTTTGGCTAGAACCTAGGGTTGAACGACCAGTAGGCGAAGCGGAGTTGGAACTAGCACAGTGGAAATACAACGGTGAGAGACCTGAACGGCTAGTCCCCCACCTTCCCTTCATACATATTACAACATGATGATCGCAACCTTAGTGGCCCACATAACAGTATGGGCGAGAGCCCGATCCATAGAGAAAATACGTACGATCCTCTGCTAGACCTGCTAGGCCTTTGGGCGATCCCAAAACAATGATGTTGAGACTCCTGGGGATGGCTAGTGGCCACACCTCTGACATAATCATGGTCTGCCCCCAATGGCCAACCAGTTGCCAGCAGCCAAGCTCATGTGTGCCAACTACCACATGAAAAGGATGATTTTCCGCAGATAAACGTTGTCCCACAGCTGCTTCCAAAAATCTATGAGAAAATGGGTGGGAGGCCTTGGGACTGCCAATGTGCTGTTGCTTCCTGCTCTTGGAGTGCCCTCCACCTCTGACATCTGAATCCTGCAGCCCAACCGTGCAATTGTAGGCAAAGAAGGGGGTACCAGGCGACTCCTCTCTGCCTCTAGATCTTGCCATGTCCACTCTCCCTGGTCCCTCTGGAGACTCGTAATAGGCCAGTCTTCCCACATCCAAAGCTGCCATAGTCTCTCTCTGGCCACCTTGGCCGGTGGAGGATCGATGTGCCACTCATGTGCGTGAAAACCAATCACCCTCACCCTTTGCAAGGTGCATCCCCTGAGGTCCTCTCAGGGGGTCTCTGATCTCTCCAGTCTGCCATGAAGCCCAATAGAGAAGGTGAGTAGAGCGGAGGACTCGTCTGCACCAAGAACTACCCAGGGTATACCGTGCCTGGTGAACACTCCCAGCCACTGCGGAGGAGAAGGATCCGGTATTGAGGCTAGCCACTCTGGAAGGATTGAAGAGTTGATGTCGAGGCATCCCCTGAGGTCATCTAAGGGGGTCTCTGATCTCTCCAGTCTGCCATGAAGCCCAATAGAGAAGGTGAGTAGAGCGAAGGACCCGTCTGCACCAGGAACTACCTCGGGT
The DNA here is from genome assembly GCF_041138505.1 of Cibotium barometz. Lineage (NCBI taxonomy): Eukaryota > Viridiplantae > Streptophyta > Polypodiopsida > Cyatheales > Cibotiaceae > Cibotium > Cibotium barometz. The sequence goes on from NC_141090.1 coordinate 41,300,653, forward strand.
ATACCGTGCATGGTGAACACTCCCAGCCACTACGGAGGCGAAGGATCCGGTATTGAGGCTAGCCACTCTGGAGGGATTGAAGCATTGATGTCGAGGCTAAGTCGGTCTCTATTCCGGATCCCAATAAGGCCTCTCTCCTGAGCCTCTGGGGGTAGTAGTTGTTTGAATGCAAGCCAATCTCCAAGTGACCAAGCGGGGTCCGTACTCAAGGCTCCTCATGATACATGTAGGCGAGCCCCGAGCATGTAACACCAGCCAGACGGACCAAAGGATTCCAAATTAGAGGCTGTCGGCGCCACTCCTTGGAGGCTACTGGAGCTAACTGCTGTGCAAGGCCGGCCTGAGATTATCCCAAGCACGCATGATGGTTGCTTTATAGGATGATCCGACCATACATTATCTCTTGATGTGGATGATTAGATCCTATTTGACATGGTTCTATGGTGGCTGCAAATCTGTCCTCAAATGCTGGGCTAAAGCCGCGTGCCCGCATCTCTATGAATATCCATTTCATGCTCTGGGGCCAAGGGCTCCCCAAGGTCGGAGTGCAGGCAGAGATCCTAGCCAAGATGAAGCCCTTCCAAGGCTTACTGCCCGGAAGAAGACCTCGAACAATCAATGATGCCTAGGCCCCCTCTGTGTCGTGGCTGAATGATCACTCTCCAGGCCACCTTGGCCCTGGCTGGTCTCCCATCACTTCCATCCCATAGAAAGTTCCAGACGAACGTTGAACGTGATCAATACATACCCGGGAGAAAGACCAACAGAAGGTAATGTACCACATGGTGGCAAGAAGAACCTGGTTCGCCACCACTACCTGGCTAGCTAGGGAAAGCCTAGCCGTACTCCAATATAATAGCTTCTTCTGAGTGCTCAATAGAAGGGGAGCGAGTTGCTGCTCAGCGGAGATGTCAATGCCGACCTTGCATCCAAGATAGTGAACCGGAGTTCCCCTTGGGACCCACTAAAAGCCTCAACTGGACACCAAGTCAGGGTAGGCGATGAGCCAACCCAAAATCCACATGACTTGTGCCAGTTGATCTGTGCTCCGGCTGCACGACAAAAAATCTCAATTGCCTCGGGTGAATCTCTAGAGGTTCCCCTCGGCCCCCGACAAGTATGCTGTTGTGTCATCGGCGAACTCGGAATCAAGAAGCTCCTCCTGCACTCGGATGGAGAGACGTAGTCCCTGGAGTCATCTTGGGTGGAGAGAAAACAGCTCATGGCCTCAACGACAAACAGGAAGAGATAAGGTGCTACGGGGCCCTGCCAGACTGAGCATGAAAGCGGAAATTTGTCACCTCTAGCTCCCTGAATAAGAAAGTGGCTATGAGAAGCCGAGTAGAGTCCCAAACCCACTCCTCCGGAAAATCCATCTTGCACATCGTCCCCTCCAAAAAGCCCCAATCTACTCTTTCATAGACTCTCTCAAAATCGAGGAGGAGCACAATCAGATCCTACTACCACATCCTAGCCGACGTGGTCCCGATCATGAACGAAACATGTCTATGTACCATGAATCAAGTTGGGGAGAAAGGGCTGCAATCTTCAGCTAATGGCCTTGGCCAGAATTTTGTAGGCAATCCCTAGGAGGGTGATAGGTCTCCACTGTCGGATCTCCAATCTGTCTCACCACCCTGCTCGGGAATCAAGTGGATCAAACCCTCCGATAACCTCTCCGGCATGGCTCCTGTAACCATTATCTCATTGAAGGCAGCCCTGATGCCACCTTCCATGAGATCAATGTCATTGAAATAAAGAGGCTGGAAGACCGTCCTCTCCCAAGCATTTGCCCCTCGTTAATGTCGTCACAGCCTCTGCCATCTCCTCAGCTGTGAAGGGGGTTAGGAGGAGAGTCCTAAGAGAGTGAGGGACCCTCTCTTGTGTGTCACCACACACGCTCACGCACATCCATCACTTGTGCGGAAACGGGGGCACCGGTTAGAAGAGTGCTGAAGAAATCTGTGGCAATAGCTCTCACGTGTGGGGGGTCTGTAACAATGGATCCATCTGGGCCTCACAACCTAGGGATACCTCTCTCCGTCTATGTGGGGCTTGCAATCTCAAAGAAATCTCTAGTGACCCTATCTCCCACTTGCATCCAAAAAGAGGCCCTCGCGTGGTATGTGTACTCAACCCGCCGCTCCCCAATGGATTTGAGCTCTGTACAGGCGACATCCAACTGACTCTCAATCCACGGCCTATCTGATGCACTCTCTTGAAGCCGTTGTAGAGAGGCAAGACCCTTGCGAATACTCCTCTCCTGCTCTCGAAAGCCATCCAATCTGCTTTGTGTTGCCTCCTGTAAAAGACTGCTAATCTTGCCAAGGCCTGCATCGAGGGATCCTGCAGCTGCTCTTGAGTGAAAATCTGGCCTCTCCCAAATCCCCTCAATCCTACAGCAGATCTCTGGGTCTTGAATGAGGCTATCTAGAATCCCGGTAGTCATCTAATCGTCCTGTTTTCCAACCACGGGTCATCCACGGAGGGAACAACTAGAGCGTGGTTGAAAAAGTAGTGCCAATCAAAATACCAATCATGCCACCACGCCCACAAGCCCACTCGTCAACATAGAACCGATCGAGTCTGGATAGGCTAGAGCCGGTGTTCCTCTTGTCACATTTGAAGAAACACAGACTCCTGAGACAAGGTCTGAACTCTGGAAGATGCCAAATGTCCTCCCATGCCAAGTACTCACACTTGCTATAGTGGCCATGTCACCTCCGAGTCTGTCTCATCGAAATCTAGCATTTTAAAGTCCCCACCCATACACCAAAAATCTACCTGCGACAGCGACTCACGGACTGTACTCCATAAGGTGGCTCTCCCGCTGCCACGTTGGCACGTAGACGTTCAGGAAGATAGTCCTCAAACTCATTTTTTTGAGTTGTGCATTGACTGGTCTCGTCTTTCTCATCAAGTACTCTCTATCTATCTATCTATCTATCTATCTATCTATCTATCTAGTACTCGTCTCGTCTCGTCTTTCTCATCAAGTACTCTCTCTCTATCTATCTATCTATCTATCTATCTATCTATATGTGTATATATATATATATATATATATGTATATATATATATGTATATATATATATGTATATATATATATGTATATATATATATGTATATATATATATGTATATATATATATGTATATGTATATATATATATATATATACATACATACATACATACATACAGAGCGAGAGAGAGAGAGAGTACTTGATCCATGGCACCTCCATATGAGCCTCAATAGCTTCTAGTAACCCTCCTCCCATCTGTGCCAACATCCTGATGGTAACCCATTGAGCCTGTCCAGTGCCAATGGTGCCTGAGTCTACCACTTCCCCAACAAAAGCTCCTCATTGACGGAAATGCATACTTCACCCTATGTCCTGGAGGGGCCAAGAGAGTGGGACCACAAGGTGTGACTCCTGCCCTGCAAGATCTTCCAACAACAGGTCCGTCCCTCTGAAAGATGGTGCTCCTGTAAGAAGAGAATGTCAATGGGTCCACCAACTGTTGCTTTGTGGAGCTCTCTCTAAGGACACCATGCCTCTGGAAGCATGCCGGGCCCCCCAACCCCTGGACGTTCCATGAGACAATCCACATAGCTAAGAGCAATGAGAAGCAGAACTGTCGGAACTACCCTCCACTCAAAGAGTCTTAGTAGGTGTGGGTTTCGATGGAGGGTAATCACTGTCAATCCTGGGGCGAAGCCGTGCCAGATGGGCACGTATCCTGACCTCCATGTGGACCTACTCTGTTCGAGCCCTAGAGTATCCATACTTTGGACTCCATTTGTCACAGTGCAGGTATTTGTAGGATGGAGGAAGTGGTATTGCAACTCAAACATGTAGGAAAACAAAAGATAGCACCTCCAAGCTAGAGGACACCATCTCTCCTACCCGATCCTTGAGGCTAGAGCTGCTGCCAAACTCCATCCGAGCCAAAGGCCAGAGGTGGATAACCACATCTATGATGCGTAGGGCGTGCACATGATGCGAAAGCTTTATGGCCTACTCCTGTATAGAGGTGGATACCGACTTCGTGCTCCAATCCGTCCCATGTGCTGCACTCAGGGGGAAGGAGAAGATCATCACTCCACCCTCTGGGGTGGACGGCCGAGAGTGGTATAACACGACACAAATGCGACTGGGAGCCACCGTCTCCTCGAGCATGCTAGCTCCATCAACGGGGAGGCACCGGAAAAAACTCTAGTCCACTGGCTGTCCCAACACTTTGGGGGGGCGGGGGGGGGGGGGGGGGGGGGGGGGGGGCTTGGACCGAAGAGACAGCAATGGTCATCTCTACTGGCTCCAAAAAATGATGAATCAACCAGTGGATAGAGCTAGCCAGCTGACGCTACTCCGGATCTGGCATAGCTGGAGGGTGGCGGGAATGCTCTAAAGAGGCTTGTGGGGAGGGGAGAAGGATCTGGAACAGCCAGAGCAAAGGGAGCTGGAGAGTTGAGGCCGATTGCGTGGGAGGGGGAGGAGGACGAGGGTTGGCTGCGAGGCCGGGCCTGCTACAAGAACTGGACGGTCAGCGATCTCCACTAGCTAAAAACCTGGAGGGGGTCTTGATGAGGTTACGGTGTCCAAAAGGGAAAGGGAAAGGGGGGGGGGGGGGGGAGGGGGGGAGGGGGGGGGGGGGGGGGGGGGGGGTTCCTTCAAGGAAGTGCAGAGGGCCCATCACTGTCAAGGGCTGCTGAGATAAATGCTCGAAACGGTTCTCTGACAAAACCATATCCTCTTGGATCCTGCCAGCTTGCCGACGTCGATCGGCGGTCCCACCTCAGGCCAGTGGTCTGCCACTCTCCCGCGCCGGCCTCAGCCGGGGCCTAGTGCTCTAGTACATGGGGACCTAAGACAAGCTTGCCCCTTGTGGAGGGTCTCAACTGGGGATGGGGGGGAGGGGCAACTAGAGGCGGGCTCCTAGATTGCCGGCAACAGCAAACTCTTGTGAGGTGTCCCATGATCCATCTAGCGACAAATGAAACATTGGCCTAGGAGGCCATAGTGCTCGAGTCTCTGGTCTCCCCACAAAATAGGGAGCAAAATGTTGTGAGGCACTGAATCTAGGGAGGCGATGCATATATGAAGGGATGGAATCCCAACTATCCGCGCAAGAACCGGAGCGGCGGTTGGGGGGGGGGGGGGGGTTCCATCACCCTCGCGATAGCACCACCTATCACCGGGACAAGAGGAAGGTATTCCTTCCTAAGACCTGGAAAGCAAACTATCACAAGAAAGCTTGAGACGCCAGCCAAAAGATCGGATGCCGGGTCGAAGCCGTGCTGCCACCTCGCAAAGAAGGCTTGGGCCATACGCAATGCGACAGGGCTCAACTGCATGACTCTATCCAAAGCTCCAAGCGAATAGAACTCAACCTGGTAGTAGCCACACCCAAGAGGATGAATGTCCGTGATCTTTCCAAGCGCACCGAGAAGGCTTGCCTGTTAACAGATCCCTCAATTGTCCGTACATCGGGCGGCTACCCACAATCTTGCATACCAAGGTGGAAGCCTCCAAAGAGGTAACTGTCGAAGCGAGGAGCTAGAGATCCTCTTTGGAAAAGGAGAGGCAAGGGACAACGGCCTCGGTTCAGAGATGACGGAGCTCCCATGGAGTCAACCTGAGGGTACAAGACCAGAGAATGCCAAAACTTGCTGCAGATAAACTAACCCCGAAAGCTGTAACCACCTGACTAAAGAGAGGGGGTGAGGGGGGAGCACGAAAGGGAGGAGGGTGACGCAACACAGCCCGGCATGCTGCGCGAGGGGCTGGGGCGGGAAAGGAGCAAGCTAAGGGGAGAGCTGAGGTGAAGAAGGAACAAGCGAGAGGGGGGGGGGGGGGGAGGGGGGGGGCAGGGGCACAAAGGAGGGCACGAAGGAAGAAGGCCAAGGGAAGCACAAAGTTGAGGGGCGTACGTGGAAAGGGAGGTGAGGAGACAGTGGGTGAAGGCGAAAGTGGGAGGATGGAGGGAGCCAAAGGAAGAGGCAGGGCGAAAAGGAGGCAAGTGCGCACAAGAGGCAGAGGAGGGAAGAAGGGCGGAAAACGCAAGCAGGAGGGCTGGAGGCAGTGCACACAGTAGGCAGCAAAGGCTCAGAGAGGACTGGCAGAAACACACAGGTAGGCGGGGCAGCACGGAGGAGGAAGGGGGGGGAAGACGCAGATACGCAGATGGGGTGAAGCTTCAGTTCACTGACTATATTGTATTTTAGTGGTACGTTGGCCTAGTAATTTTCTTTCAGCAGCTAGTTTTTCTTTTTTCATGTTGTCTCACCATCTAGTTTGCTCATGGATCACATGTAACATTTTTTCAGTCTCATGGACCCTTTTGGCCATACTCGTCACAGCTCCTTAGGAAATACATCTTGAAACGAGTCAAGTAACTTCTTTAATTCTTTGCTTTCAAAAGAGTGGTATACCATCTACTCAAAGCTGATGTTGCTCCCATGTTTTTATGTTCTTAGTATTCCATGGACAGTTTTGTATCACCCCAGTGAGATAGCTATATTTAGGTTTTCTTTTTGTTTTATTTTCCATTCCATGATGAGATATACCATGGACATCATTGTATCACTTTGGTCTCATAGGCCCATTGGGTCTTTAGTAGACGCTTAATATATCTTTCTTTCTTTCTTTCTTTTCTCTCTCTGTGAGCGAGCCTGATCTATCTTGCAGGCCAGATGCCTCAATCTAGAGCACCATGACCCTCTATTTGATAGAGGCAGATCCAGGAGATTCTCTACCGATATGAAATGCTCAAATCATAGAGGCCCAACATTCCCTCCATCATCAGATCATTTTAGCTAATGCAGGTATCGTACACAGGATCATATGCTACTTACATGTACATACACTAGTGTTGGGTGTTTTCTTTTTAGTTTTTCTTTCAGTTTTCCGTGGTTCGGTATATCCATGGTACCATTGTAACACTTTTGGTCTCACAGACCCTTGGGCTTTCCGTAGAGTTGCTTTGTTTCTTTCTTTCTCAGTTTTCCATGGCTTGTTATATCCATGGTACCATTGCATCACTTTTGGTCTCATAGACCCCTAGGGTCTTTCGTAGGTATTAATATTAGTTTCTTTCTTTCTTTCTCATACGCTCATGAATGGCCAAAACTGTGTGTATAACATGAATAGAATATGTCACATTACGAGGAACATACCATAAAAACAACATTAGTAATAGGACCCATCTCATTTGCATGCTTGCGTTGAGCGACAACAAGCTGCTCCACAATTTGTGCTGTTGTTAGATTCCTTTTCAGACCCATCCTGCAGTAGTGAGGATCAAACAAAAAAATAATGCATTATTCATCTCAAAACACACTAATGCCCTGTCAAATTGCGCACTGCCTTCACCTGTTTTGATCTCATCATCAATTTGGGTTCAAAGAATGTACTAATTACCTCCAAAGTTATGCTGTTAAGTTTTAAAAACAATGTCTACCTTGACCTGCTTTGATCTTATCATTACTTGGATTCCAAGAATGCATGGAAAAAAAAACAATATATCTACTAATTGCCTTCAAAGTGGGTCCAGATATTGCTCAATAGTCTTGACTTCACAAACCCTGGGTCGTGACGCTTATTTTCAAGTGCTTTGTTGTACTTTTTTGTAAAACCCCTAATCTTGATATTTTGAAGGTCTGCCAAACTGTGATGGAATCTAATTTGGTGCATGCTCTTACTCTTCCACATGAGGGACAGTTCTTTTAAAACGATGAACAGATCATACCAAGTTTTACCATGAACCCTTCATGCTATCTGGATAGAAACTAGGTGGCACGTGGCAGGCAAGTCTTGTCAGAAATCGGCATAACCCAGGACATGGTGCCGAGCTAGGAATCTTGCGGTGATGGTCATGATGCCTAGACCGAGGTTTCTAGATGGCTTATTGACAGCCAATAGAGCTGACTACGGAAGCCATGGAGAAGGATTCGGGTGTGAACATGGTGGTATCTTTCATCCTTGACTTTGCATGGATTAGGTTGACCCTCTAGCTGCCCTAAGGTTTGACCTTGATATTTAGAGAGGAATTCATTTGCTTCATGGTTGGGTTGTAGAGAGAAAGTTGGCCATTCCACGTCATACGATCATGCTCAGCAAGGGTTTTTATGTAGGGTGTGCTCTAGTGGTATGGGACATCAGAGTGTATTCCCATCTAGGATCTCCGGAGGCTTCGCGGGTTTCTTGTCTAAGACACTCTATGCTTTGGCATAATTAACCTCTGGTAATAAAGAGGAGGACTCTGGTCTTGGGAGAAGGGAAAGCACTAAAAAGGCAAATTTTCTTTTAGCATGCTTTTCCCATTTTTAGCCAAAAAGAGCTGCATGTGCGACTCCACTAGCCCACTACTTGCACTGCCATTTCGTGAAATGTCGTTTCTTCTAATGATGCTCTCTATCTCATGGCTATTAGTTGGACGTGTTCAGACTATAGGCGACCAAACACCAAGTCAACACCTGGCATGCCTGAGGGAATTGGATGTCAATCCATCAAAGCCCCACAATACAACATGATGGTGTTCCAAAACAATGCCCCTAAGAGATACAAGGTGTGCCATCTCAGATCATACAAGATGAAGAAGTATAACCAAAGCTCAATGGTAGTCGGACTCCCAATGTGGAAAAATTATTCGCAACATCCACCAAGTCCATGCCAAATCCAATTGTGGTATTTCTACCCTGCAGTGTCGGTGAAGCGGGGGAACCAATGGCATCGAAATAGTCTTCTAAGTATGGGCGAGACTGGTACGTCCGAAGCGCCAGACCAAGATGAGTATTCAAGGCATCAAGTTCGTCAAGGTGGGTTTCCAGATACCACAAGAGCTGCTCCATGCTATAAGCAAGATCATCCCAATCAATGATCGGATCAGTCAGACCAACAAATACATGAGACCATGAGACCATACATCAAGCTCGTCGGCATAGGGAACTCATAAATGATCATCCGGGAGAGCCTCATGTAGTAGAGGCACAAAATCTGTATGAAGGAGTGCCGCGGTCAGATTGTCAGGATTAAAAGAAGTCCAGAAGATTTGGATCCAAAGAGTCAAATATCTCATCAATATGCAAAGCACCATCCAATGTGTTCACATGTGTATCAATTGCATCATCAAAAAGCAATGGCATGTACATTGTCATCTAGCATTGTCACATGGATATCATATGTGCATCAAAATCATCATCCTTATGTAAAGACATAAGAGCATCATCACATCGGATCTATGGTTAGAAAAACATCATATCTAGATAAATGCAACTCGGATCATCAACTTGCAAGGCATCACCATCACAAGGCCCCATAACCTCATGCATCACAGCATGATCAAAACTGTAAAAGAGAGAGGTGCACATCGGACACCACATAGATGCCGGAACCGGTGGACGCCCCCCTCCCCCCTCTCTTTAGTATTTTATTACCCAAGGAGAAAATATTATTTACAAGCTTTGAGGGCCTTAATCTCCCCATGGAAGATACCAGATTATCCATATTCAACCATCATTAGACCATACACACGGGATATCATCAAAAGAAGCCCCAAAATACCATGAATGTGAGTAAACCACCTCTTCCCATGAGGGTACTGATCTTCCCCATCACCACGGGTCTTCAAGATGCCATGTGTGAGAAAAACTCAACTGAAACAGTTGGTTATGTAGTGAACAGCGGGTACATCGGCAACAACAACTGATGTTGAGTCAATAGGCATGAGCTTTTTAGTGAGACTGTTTTTCTATCAGGCCCTAGTTTTTCTATAATAAGTGACGTTGAAGACCAAAGATTGCAGCATTAACAACCAAAAATTATGAAGCTTGAGAGCCATTAACGATAACGAGAAATGACGATTAGATTAATGAAAAAGGATGAAATTTTTTCTACATGATTAAATTGGATTCTGGGATTGAACCCACACGATCCCCAAGTGTGCTGCCAGCGTATTCACGTGATGGGGCGGCGAGCGCAAAATGAGAACACAAAAAACGACACTAAATTGTGCATCCTCACGTATCTCATGCATTCCACGTCTTTCAAAGTATACAAGAAAAGACTACTTATACATGTGATTGTTGTAACCACCCCCATCTGCAACTCCACTGCCCACTACTTGCTATCCAATAACTGCCATTTCTTGATAGCAGTTTCTTCTAATGATGCTCTCTATCTCATGGCTATTAGTCAGAGGCATTCAGACTATGGGTGGCGAATTACCAAGTCAACAAGGGGGGGTTGGGGGGGGAGGGGGAGTGGCCTTGGAGTGATATCAAACAGGCAAAGGCAGAATACCAAGGCAAAAGCAACTATGTGCTGCATCCACAGAGCTTATCAACCTACTAGAGTCCCAACAACCATTAGTTGACCGGAACAAAAAGGTAAGACGCTTGCCTGCCAGTATAACAAAACTGACAGTTCATTGCACATCCAACTTGGCTTGAAACACAAACTGTTACTCGGTTCCGAGGACCCGGAATCAGCACTGTTTCAATTGTGTCACCATCACCTAGACCGAAGATTATCTGCAAGCAAGACAATCTCACAGCTGAATATCACAATAGATTTGCAGCAAGAAAATGGTGACAAAAAATCTCATGTGAAAACTAGGTACAGAGAGAAGCAAGTTTATCACAGAAAGCACACCACAGAACCTTTCAGATTGAAAAATTAACCTTCTTTGTTCCATCTGCAGCTATACGGGTGTCTTCACACGACAATGCATTGAATTCTGCCGTATCTCTCAGAATGGCTGTGAAAGACTTGTTGAAACCTGCACCCAAAGAGACCAAGGATAACAATTGACAACTCCAAAAGTTTCAGCAATTTTAAGTTTTCACATTACTTTTCTTTGCATCATATCCTTTATACTAGCTGTTGGTGGAGCATGCTATTAGTGACACTGTGCAGGCATTCATCAAATGGTGTCCCTTTGAGGCAGTTTAAAAGCAACTAATGGGTGGTCTAAGATATTGAGCAGATGCTAAAAGATCAAGAGAGAGATCTAAAAAGGGTATGTGGATGATCATAGTGAATTTCATCATTCAGATTTCAACACAAGGCCCCACATTTCTCATCTTTCAAGATAGAGAAGAAGACAAAAAAGGAGCAGGACAACAAGGAGAAGAAGAACACACTTTTTTTTTCCCGGAAACAAGATCCTTCTATTAGTTAACAAAAAACAGCCTCAAAAGGCTATTTACAAACTCGCCTCCATGTACGGAGTGAGGATCAAAGAACAAAAAAGGGGGGAAGAATGCACTTCTCCTCCGGCTGGCCGCTCTATGAGGAGAAGGCTATCTCATACAAGGAGTGGGGGAGGGAATAACCACACAAGTGGTCTGTACTGACAAATGGGGTCACCACCACAATCTGAGAGATAAGGACCAGGTCACCATAGCCTCAGGAAGGCTTCCCGATGCTTCCGCATACGGTCAGAACCACCTTGAAGCTTGCCCCATTGGCCAAAGAGGGTATGAATGATGTCGAGCCAGATGCTCCTAATGGACTCCGCATGCGGAGTGTGGGCACCTTCGATGGCTTTGCTACAACAAGCTCTCCAGATGTCAGAGTCAGTCATGGGCAAGCACACAAGTGGAATCTTACCGTGATGTGTTTCACCCATAGTGAGAATGTGGCTAGAAAGCCCAGTCATCCTCGACTCGGTTTGCTTTTTCATCTGGCTACTCCTACTTGTCGTCGGAGGTAGAGGTAGCAAAGTTTCCACAGTCTTCATCAGCTTTTAGCTTTGCAGGTCTCTTCAAATACTCTTCGATATAGTGCCCTTGCTTGTGACCGTAATGACACTTTCTTTTCTTCTTCTTGGTGTCATCCTGTGACAAGTCCACTTTGCCTTTGTCCCTAGAGAAGAAGGCTTGGTCTCCTCTACTTGCATCACCCGTATATCTATTCTTCCTTGATTGCTCCTCATCGAGAAGTAATCCAACCAGCTCCTCAAAGGATATAGGATTGCCTTCTCCCTCTCATAGAGAGATTCAAAGAAGTGTGAAAACTCCGATAGGACTCAAGTAAGGGATTAAGAAAGGTGGTGAGCAATTTCCTATTAGCAACTACCTCATCTACATTCAGCAGTTGTTCTTTTAGACAATTACTTTGGTAAGGTGATCTACGATGGAATCAAGTGGGCCAGCTCCCGCGTAAGGAACATGGCTCATGCTTCGTTAAGGGACTCGAGAATGGTCTCAAGGACCACCCACGCAACCCTCGTAGGACCGCAAGATCGGATGTGAGGAACAATGGATCGCTTGACTAAAAGAGTAATCGTAGCCATTGCTTGAGCATCACAAGCATCCCACCATTGTTGATCTTCCCAATGGGTCTAGGCAGCGGTGTGCTGAAATGCTTGACACCACTTGTGCCACAATTTGAGTCCCCCTTGGTGCTGCCAGGGAGGTGCCAGGAGTTGGTGCTACCAGACGAGGCTCTTGCCCCGTGACAATCTCCCATAGCCCCCGGACTATCAGTAGACTCTTCATCATGAAGCTCCATAGTGAGTAGTTTGGATCATCAAGCCGATCGTCAGTTGTTATGAACCCACCAAATCCAGAAAGATCAGTGGGCAGGTGCTCTTTGCAACATCCTCACAGCACGGGATTTCCCAAAGGTAGATAGGGTACAACGAACAGCAAAGCCTCCCTTGGATGTGTCTCCCTAAGAGGTGTCACCTACATACATCATTGCTTACATAAGATCCTCTTAAGAGGTGGTTTCCACACACTAGAACCGCTTTATTTAAAGCCTAAGCTTACACACACTAGAGTGCTAGTTTACACAACCACCTAGCACTCATACCGGCAAGAAATGAACCAAAAATTATTAACCAACTATTGATGTACTAATGGAGAGTTCAGGTTATTTCCTAAACTTAATAAAAACCAAACTGTGATCTTGAATCCATGAGAGTATACTCACAAAGCCTCAAATCATCAGTTCCATTATGCATACATAGCCTGGACTACATGCTATGGCATCCCCACTTACATCATCAGCACCCAACAGCAGATGCAAGTTCATGCAAAAAAATATGTAACCTTGATGACACCATATCATTGACGTGGATGCCCCTTCTCGATGGACCAAGTAGCGCAGTCACTTTGATGGTTAATCTATGACATTTTGTCTACTCCTACATGCTGGGTCGGATGAAAGAAACTCCTGATGGTGGGCTGTAAGATATCGGGGGTCCTCCTCTGTGCCTCTCTGCATAGCTGATCTTTGTGGCCATGCTACTCAATCATGTAGAGTCCCAAGCATCGCTGATCTGGGAAATCAATGACCACACTGGCCCAAATCCCTCCCTGAACAGGCAATAAAACCTCCCACGTATCTCATCATACACCAGGCCTCTGAAAAGATAGTGCTCCTCTGTCTTGACCTCTCGCGAACAGAATCAGCAGATGATGTTCTCTTTGGTAGAGCCCTTTTCTCGCCCAGTCTCCACCCTCAGGCGATGTCATGAGACTCTGATCTTGATGGCATGTGACCTGTGCCTAAAGATAGCCATGCTTCTAAATGAAGCCATCCTCTGTAAGCCTCATAAAGTGATCCTATAAAACTGCATCTTTGAAGGAAGCTGCAGTGGATCCAGCCATGTGACATGGGTCTCCAATCTAAAGATGTCCCCTCAAATAAGTCGGTTGATGTGCTGGCACGTGAGAGTTAATAGTGGTGCATCCAAATGGGGGCAAGCAGTCCATATAAAGCCCATGTGAGAGGAATTGCTTGGTAACCCTAGCATACCAACCTAACATGTCCTGTCTCAGCTAGTCTCCTAGACAACTCTGGTGCCAACCGAGGGAGCCTAGTCCGAACTATGAGACATTGCGCACCAAGGAGCTTCGCTATGAGAAGGGAGCTTTGATGAGAGAGCTGGAGCCTTTGAAGGCAACATGTCAAAAGCCATAGTCTTCAACCCATCTCTTACACCATAACACTTCAACTGCTTCTTGTTCCTGGCGGACTACTTCCTGTCCTTGGTGTCTTTTCTCCTGAGCTTCATCTTTAGCTTTTGCTCTTCACCTTATACAGGCAAAGATACACAATCTTGCACTGCCTCCTGCACTTTCTTTTCACTTTCCACATGTTAAAGCTTTTGATGTGACAACCACGGGCTTGCCCACTTGAGAAAGTCGACGATGTCCCGATGATGGAACCATAAAACCGGCCTTCAGAAATCTGACGGGCGGTGGAACAAACACTCGCACACAAAACACTTCAACACCCATGGGGGCCTGGAAAAGGAGAGAAAACAGGGGGAGCTAAAGTGCTCCTGCAAATAGTACAAGGACACCGATTGGCCCCAAAACGCAGTGCCGCCCCTTGCGGTATTTCCTTACTTGAAGGAAATTTGAGTACAAAGTACAACTTGTCAAATCCTTTACCACTAGGATCCCTTTTAGCTTTTCACCCAGGACTTTCCAAATAAGAACTCTCGCTATAGCAATAGGGCTGTACCAAACCATATGATGTCCTTCCTATAGTCACAGCTCGCATGTAACCTCGTGAAAAACTAAAACCTGTTCACATGAATCCAGAGACATGCTTTCCTAATGAAACCAAAGACCTGTATCTGATAAACCATAGGCTTGTATCCCATAAACCATAGGCCTGTTTCCTCGATACCAAAGTCTTGCTTCTTCTCAAAAGACCAATGTCTTGTTTCCATAACATATAAATCCTCAGATCACGGTTGCCAAAAACCCTTGGCTATTAGCCCCTCAGTGCCTCCTTCAGCTCACCTTCTTCCAAGAGTGATAGAGAGAGACCCACGCTGACTGCTTCCACATATGCAGTCACCTGGCGTAGAGAGCCTCCCATCTGACCCTCGTCTGACTGCCATATTGTCTGCAGAGAAACTCTTGCCTGACGTCTGCCTAGCTACCCATTGCTGACAGTAGCCCTTAGATATAGTTGCCATGTCGCTTTACACCGGTAATATCCCATGCTCAACCCCCTAATCACTTGCTTTACTGCCCATGCATAACAGCACCTACCTGGAGCCTAGGTGCAGCAGCGCCCTGCTTGTGGACCATGCACATCAGCACCCTGTCATCAGCGCCCAACAGCAGCAGTAGTCACTTCCAGCAACAGCACCCGGCGGTGGTGGCAGCAGTTCCCAGCGGTGATAGCAGCAGCAATAGATGGCGGCAGCCCTCATGCGTAGCAGCAGCAGCTTAGCAGCGACAGTGGTACCTGGCGGCGGCGGCGGTACCCGGTGGCAGTGGCAACTCGGCACCCGACGGCGGTTCTGTACCCGATGACGGCGGTTGCATCAGACGACGGCAGCGGCATCAGCGCCGACGGCGGCAGCTCTGTACCCGGCGGCGGTACTCGACGACAGCAGCAGCGGTAATACCTGGCAGCGGCAACGGCCCTGTACCTGACATAGGTGGCAGCAGGACCCGACGGAGGTGGCAGCGGCGCGGCTGTACGCGACTGTAGCGGCGGCGCAGTGGCGGTACCCGACTGCAGCAACGGGGCGGAGACGGTACCCGACTGCAGCGGCAGCAGCAGCAACGATACCCGACTGCAGCGGCGGCGGCGGCGGCACCCAACGGCGGCTGCGATGGCTCCCAGCCCAGCGGTGGTACCTGACGATGGCGGCGCGTCTGTGCCCGGCGGCAGCGGCACTGTACCCAGCGGCGTAGCTAATCCTTGGCGGCCACCTTTCACACGACGATCACCCACGGCTTCACCACCACCCCTCTTCCTTCGAATCTCTGCCACCCTTCCTTATATAAAGAAAGGATGCGTTTTTCATAAAAACACCAAAAAGCAAAGGTTTTAAAAACGCATGCTTTTCAGATATTATTTTTATCCTTCAAAGGTTTAAAAATCTTATAACTTTAAAAATCCTTTTTGTCCCCTTTCACACTTGGGCTGGTCACACTTATAGGTTTCCTTTTCACATTCAAACTTGATGCTTGTCCACACTGTGCGTCCTGTGCCTGTGCCCGTGCCCACCTAGTCGTTGTCCAGAGGGAAAAACACAGGGTCGTAACAGTCAAACTGTGTGGCCACAGGGAGGATGCTTGAGGAGTTCTCCACAATAGTTTAGACACCTTGTGCCACGCATAGCCTAGACCTCGTGATTGAGGATGTGAGGAAGCTACCTTGGGTGTCTCATATTTTCTTTGACACATCAAGCATGGTCAATTTTGTTTGCAAGAGACCCAAGGTTTTGAGCATGTACAAGGCAAACATGGACCTTGAGCTTCTAAAGCCTTCGAAGACAAGGTTTGCGTATATGTTCATAGTATTGGAGAGGCTTGTCAGAGTACGACATGGCTTGCTGCGTGCAATTATTTGCCGTGAGTAGCAACAATGGGAGGATAAGAATGATCCTAAGGCACTGCCTTTCCGTCGCATGGTCATAACAAATGCTTGGTGGGAGGATGCAACAAGCCTAGTGAAGACAATTAACCCCATGTACAGCGTTTTCTGATTGACAGACATGGATCGGGAGCACTATCGGACTTCTTTATGAATTCATGGACAAAATAGGAGAAGCTCTTGACTTATGTACTGCATTGTTTGCAGCCAGGTACTCATTCTTAGTAATTGCCCATGGCTAAAGAATATTTATAACTTCATGTTTTCATTCTCTCTAAACTTTGTTACTCTTGGATTTTCTTATAAAGGGTCCAAGATCTGAAAGGCATATGGAACCACCGTTGGGATTGGTTTCATAAGCCCATCCATGCCGTTCCCCATATCCTTCATCCTCTATGGAGGAGTGAGGAGCAGTATGTGAACAGAGAATTAGAAGATGGATGGACAACTTGCATGAGCAGGCTTGTGGAAGATGACGATGATCTCCTCTTGAAGCTGGAGGATGAACATCTTCTATTCCGCAATCAAAGCGGTGTTTTTGGGTCGCGCATTGTAGAGAGAGAGGAGACTTAGTTGCTCAACCAGTTTCTTGGTGGGAGAAATACCACATTGAGGCACCTCACTTGGTAAGACTCGGGACTCGGGATTTAGCCCCAATAGTTTGTTATTAGAAATTTAAAGCATATTCCTATAATATGAGCACTGAGGATGTCTATCTTGTTTTCTTTCAAAGACAAATAGCTATGCGAGTTCTTTCTCAAGACTGTAGCTCCGGGCCTTGTGAGAGAAACTAGAGTACATGGGCCTTACTCCATACCAAGAAGAGAAACAGATTGTCCACAACACAATTGGAGAGGTTAGTCTTTTGCCACTGCAATCTACGATTGCTTGAGCAAAAGGACTACCCCATAGAGCCCCACCAAGTCAACCCAAACAAGATAGGCATCACAAAGTGCAATAAGCTACCCGATATTCCAGAGGAGGAGAGGGATACACCATTCTCTACGAGGAAATCACTGCTCCATCTCACGGCACACGATCTCAGGCAGGAGCTTCAGCTGGTGCCAGTACTTCGCATGCACCTCCACCTGCTGATGGGGATGCATTTCAAGAGTCTTCTGGGAGTGGCACTAGTAGTGAGGATGAGGCTGATAATATTGAGCCTACAAATGAGGATATGGATCTGGCTAAGGGTCAGGACGATGATGAGTCTTGACTCTTGAGTCTTCTATTGTAGGAATCAGGACTCATAATTTACGATTTCATTTACAGTTTGACTTGTGTTATTTACATTTATCTTTACTCTAGTCTCTTCATGAATCATGTGACATGGTTTATCATTGATGACTCCAGTAGGGATTTCATTTACATGATTCATATGTAATCTCGTTTGAGTCATTATTTGTCTATGCTTCTACTATAATCACTGTTGTCTGTTGAATGATCATTTATGCTTTTGTATACAATGATGAATCATGATCAATTTGTGTTTGCTATGTATCACGTATGAGTCATGACATGAGTCATATTTGGTATATGTATAAATTTCCACAGTTCTTTTCAGTCCCGTTTCTTCCATTTTACAAAACTCGTACGAAACCTATGAAACCCGTTCCATTCCTCCCGTTTCAGAAACGCCTGGCAACTATGGCTGCAGCTACTCTCTAGCTCCACTATGAAAAACATTGTCATCCACAAATACCTAGATGTTGAAAACATGAATCTAGGAAATAAAGTAAGGGCCATGTATTACGCAAGCCACGTATACAAAAAAGAGTGTCAACACTCATCCTCTTTGCAAGCACACGCGAGAAGAAGAAGAAGGTTCTATTAACATCTACAAAAGACCAAAGGGTCTATGAGACCAAAAGCGTTACAATGTGTCCATGAAGTGTCAAAATCATGAAAAAAAAATGATTAAAAAACCCAACTAAAGCTGAGAGAAGAAACAACCGCCTTGAAAGTGCCATTGGTATGGAGCTCATGGATCCGGGTGATGAGGTGGTTAAGGTGAGGGAGTCGGTTAATGTCCTGACGGGTGAGAGGTAATCATACCAAGCCCTAACATGTCCCATCTCAGCTAGTCGCCAAGATGACTCTAGTGCCAACCAAGGGAGCCTATCTCTAATCAAGGGAAAGATGTGGTATATTGTCACATGCACACCTTAATCTAGTGCCACATAGACATGATTATTCCTTACAGCTGCTTGAAGGCAAAGTTAGAGGTCGTATATGGGCAGTTTGGAGCCAATTTTGTGGCCCTATAGGTGCCTAGAGGTGCCCAAGACATGCACCAATGGTTGGTACATATTATGGGCACAATATGAACACATTTTATGACATTTTTATGACTTTTTTTTTTTAAAGAAAGAGACTTCTAATAATTATGAGAAAAACATACAACAATCACAGCTATAAGCCGGAAGAGAATAGAATCACCCCAATATATAAGGTGATTTCAACCACTGAGGAGCATCATGATGCCATGTAAGACCTGTGGTACTAGAGGAAAAGAAGATGCCATGGTCCCATTCCCACATAAATATCACACGCTTCGCCTGCGCAGAACAAGAGAGCCCCTGAATCCGTGCCCAAGTAGCCATAAGAGTGTGGATGATATCACCCCATATAGTACTAATGCACTGAGACCCAAAAATCTGGACACCCTCAATAGCCTCTGTGCGTCTAGCTCTCCAGATCTGCCATGCTGTAATACTGGCAATAATCTCCCAACTAGTGTCAATCCTCTGTCTAGGGGCCTCTGTCTAGGGGGTGTATAATCAGAGTGAGGAACACCCTGCAATAAACCATGTTGGGCAATACCTCTACGAATGAAAAAAACAGAATCTGTACCACTGCCCTCATAAAAAAGTTGCGGACCGGACTGGGAGAGCCAAGCAACTGCCCCCCAAGTCACATGCATGGCTCGGCCACTCAATTTGCCCATAAGTTGGGCTACAGGACCCCAAATCTGCTGTGCAATGCTGCATCCCCATAGACAATGTTGTAGGGACTCAGAATCTGCCGCACATCTAGGACAAGAAGGTGCTACACCGAAAACTGATCTCCACTGATTGGTGGGGAGACCACCATGTAAGAATAACCAAAAGAAATGAGAGATCTGAGCTCCTTCTGTATGAGTGCCAAAGTCTATGCCAATATCTGCGCTGTATCACTAGAGAAATATCATAGCTCTCCCAATGAGGCCTGAGAGTAGGGATCCTATGCATCTGTCGAGTGAGGAGAAGCTTGGCATTCCGAACAGTGAAACTGAAAAAAGGAAGGCTTTTCAAAGGATCGAAGGCATCAATCCACTCCCACTCTCCTGGATCCCACTGAAGATATCTGATAGGACTGCCACCATATAGCCACAAACACCAAGAGCCATGAGTCACTATCTGAGGAGAAGCGTCAATGAACCAGTGCTTCCCCGAGCAACCAACAATCCTCACTAGACTAAGCCTAGAATTTGGTATAATCTCCTCCATACTACATCTCCTCAGTCTCCCACCAGGCATGATAGAATAAATGAGGAAATCTGTATCCTCCTGGCCAGGCAGAGCAATGACCTGTAGAGGTATGCCTATCCTTGAAAAAACTCCCAGCCAACTCGGATGATAGTCTTCGTGAAAGGTCCCAGAAAGCCACTCATGCGGAATAGCTGCATCACTCTGATCAATACGAATGCGAGAGCCCCTAAGATGCTGAGTGGATGTAACTCTCCAATCCTCCGAAAGACTCTTAAAGGTCTTCCAAGCAAGAACTGTGTATGCACAACCATTGCATATAACGAGATGCACCAAGTGGCCGACCAGCCTCATCCCTAACGAACTCGTTCCACATAGTAGGTTGTCGGTCAGCCTCGTCCAAAGACTTAAGAAGCCTTTGTCGCAAAAAATATCTCATGCTTCTCCATGCTCTAACAATGGCTGCAATAAGAGGGGAAGATGATGCCCTAATATCAGCCTCTGTGAACAAAAAACGTGTTGGACATCCAGTCTCTCCCGACCCTGGGTGTACTTCTGGAAATCTGAGACAAGAAAAAATCCTTCCAAGGCTCAGTGCCTGGTAGGAAACCTCTGACCACAAGTTTGCAAAGCAACGTCGTGCACTGAACATCCGGATCGATAATATTCAAGCCCCCCTCTCTTTTGGGCTGAGTAACTATGCTACCCTAGCACGAGTGTCTGAGGTGCCATCCAAGCCCAACCAGAGAAAATTGCGGATCAATCTCCGCAATTGGCCAATGCACGCACGAGAGAAGCGCCAACAAGAGGCAATAAACCAAGCTGAGGCAAACAAAACCTGATTAGCCACCAAAGCTCTGGAGGCTAAATCTAATCTCCTGGAGCTCCAATCGAGGAGCTTCTTCCGGATACTCATAAGTACCGGAGCAAACTGCTCTGCAGGAGAAATATCAATCCCAACTTGGCATCCCAAATATCTAGCAGTGCATCCTCTGCTGATCCAAGTAAAACCAAGCTCTGCACCCCAATCAACTCTCGGTGAATCACTAACCCAAAAACCAATAGATTTGTGCCAATTAATGAGTGCCCTTGCTGCCAAACAGAACTCCTCTAGTGCTACCCAGAAGGAACATAAGCATATATGTGAAGCCTCCAAAAACAGGCCTGTTACCATATTATAGTAGTGATGTGTGTGAACACACTTAGGACCGCCGGGGCACTTTTTCCCTCACTAGGAGGTTTTTTCCCCCGTGCATTGTATATACGCCCATTATCTTCTAGGGCTTGTTATCTTTCATTTTTGGCACTCATAATACACTACTGTGTTGTGCTCAAGCTTCCTCATCTTCTTGAAGTTGTGTGTGCATTCCTGCAACCCTAATTCCAACAATTGGTATCAGAGCAGGCTTCCTCCTCCCGGGCAGCATCACCGGCACCTGCCGCTTCATCTCCTCCGATTGCGACGAGGTTTCACGAGCGTCTGCAGGTTAGTATATGCCGTGGGAAAGCCCGTAGGGCTTGTTTGTTTCAGAATTTTGATCTGAAGTCATTTCGCCCTCCGTTTTTGCATTCCAAGTACTGCGCAGGCAAAATCGTCCTACTGTGCAAATTTTCTGTCAAGATTAAAATCTGCAGGACAGGTGCCCATTCGTCTGTTTTGGGCTGTGCTACATAGCACAGGTCGATTTTATACAGGTTTACCTCTTACAGACAGCATTTACATCTAGTAGTACAGTCATTGGCCATGGCTGACAACAATGATGTATTCCGCATGTTGGCTGCTGAGGATAAGTTGGATGGCACCAACTATCCATTGTGGGCATATATGATGCGACATGTATTGGTAGCAAAGGGGTTATGGAACATTGTGCAGGGTATTGATGCACGTCCTATTGTGGCTGGGAATGCTGCAAACACATCAGAAACAGGTACTGTTGATGATGGTGCAGGCACAAGTGCTGTAGCAGCTGTTCGAGAACCACCACTTTCAGCAGAGCAGATTCGTTGGGATGGTAGAGATGCGCAGGCTCATGCCTTGATTGCGCTGTCTGTCAAACGTACCATTATCCCACATATTCGCTCCTGCAGGACTTCTAAGGATGCTTGGGATGTACTTGCCACATTGTATCAGGCAAGAAATGAGGCTCGTGTTGCTTACCTCCGAAAACAGTTGGAGAGTGAGCATATGAACGAAGGTGATTCTATGGATAGCTTTTTGACAAAGATCAAGGATTTCAAAGAGCAGCTCATTTCTGCAGATGAAATCCTGTCAGACAGTTCACTTGTGCAGACTGTTTTGAATGGTCTACCAGATTCTTATCAGGGTTTTGCTTCCACTCTTCGCTTGATGATGAAAGGCAATCCCAATGCCTTATCATTTGAGGAGTTAGTTTCTGTTTTGCTGCAAGAAGACCAATCAAGGCAAAACAGGAATATTATGCGTGTCGCAGATCAAGCTTTCGTTGCTAGTCAGAGAAGCAGGAAAGGTAAAGCTGGCTTTTCTTCTAGTAAGCAGAAATCTGCAAATGCTGCGCAACCAAAGAAGGAAGACAAAGATGAGAAGAAGGGTGACAAACAGAAGACATTTTGCAAGTACTGTAAGGGAAATGATCATGTCATCAAAGCGTGTCCTAAGCTGGCTGCGAAAGAGGCTAAGAAGAAAGAGGCTGGTATGGCTGTTGCAGATGCCTCTCCTTCTAACAATGAATCTGCTAATGTTGTTCAAGATACAGAATGGGCATTCAATGCGCAGTGCAGTTATGACCCATCTTTGCATGACACATGTATGTCTGCAGTAGATTCAGATGTATGGTACTTTGACAGTGGTGCCACTAAGCATATCACCTCGCAGCGCAGTTTATTCACTTTCCTTGAGTCTGCTCCCACAGGGAATACTGTCACTTGTGCCAATAACTCCTCTTATCCCGTTAAAGGAGTTGGACAGATTGTGCTGAATGTTGCAAATTGCAACACCTTTACACTTTTTGATGCATTGTATGTGCCAGGGATCAAAAAGAATCTGCTGTCAGTCTCCGCATTTGCCAAAACAG
This sequence comes from Cibotium barometz, assembly GCF_041138505.1. NCBI lineage: Eukaryota > Viridiplantae > Streptophyta > Polypodiopsida > Cyatheales > Cibotiaceae > Cibotium > Cibotium barometz. Next base: position 41,323,528 of record NC_141090.1, read on the forward strand.
GTTTGGTTGTAAAATTTGTGGATGACAGATGTACTGTTCATGATCTCTCTTGTGGTGACATCATTGTAGCATCTGGTTCACTATGTCGAGGGCTGTATAAGCTCAATATGGATGGCAAATGTGTAGAGGATTCAGCATGTGCTATTATGGATACGCAGGCTATTTCAAATGCAAAACTGTGGCATGCACGTTTTGGTCATCTGAATTTTGCAAGTTTGCTGCGCCTGCAGAAATCTGAAATGGTGTCTTCTTTGCCTAAGCTTGAGGCACCTGTCAAGCATGTTTGTGAGGGCTGCATATTGGGTAAAATGCAGCGTGCTTCCTTTCCCAAAGATGGATCAGTGAGAGCTGAACGCAGATTGCAGCTTGTTCACAGTGATGTTTGTGGTCCCATGCAAACTCCATCATTTGGAAACTACCTTTACTTCGTGACTTTCATTGATGATTTTACCAGGCATGCATGGGTATATCCTTTGAAGGCAAAGTCCGAAGTGTTTTTGTGCTTCAAACAGTTTTTGGTTATGGCTGAAAATGTGTCAGAAAGTAAGATGGGCACCCTCCGTTCAGATCGAGGGGGGGAGTATATGTCTTCAGAATTTAATGCATTTCTGGCTGAGCGTGGGATAAAACACCAATGTACAGTGCCGTATACACCACAGCAAAATGGTGTGGCTGAGAGAAAAAACAGGTCTCTCATGGAAATGGCAAGATGTATGGTTAAGAGTCAAAGTCTACCACATGGTTTTTGGCTTGAGGCTGTCATGTGTGCCACTTATGTACTAAACAGGTGTCCCACCAAAGCATTACAGGTTGTCACTCCATATGAGGCTTGGCATAGCCGCAAGCCATCTGTTGGCCATTTACGTGTTTTTGGTTGCCTGGCATATGCATTAGTGCCTGTGCAACATCGCAGAAAATTGGATGACAAAGCTGTCAAATGTATTTTTGTTGGATATAGTGCTGAGAGCAAAGGCTATCGTTTGTATCATCCACAGACAAAGCGCATTTTGGTTAGCCGTGATGTTGTATTTGTGGAAGATGCAGTTCAGCCCTTGGTTTCATGTACTAAGGAGACAGATATCAGCTCACGTGATGTCTATGATACATTGTTGCCTCTTTTCAGTGGTGCACAGTCAAGTGCAATACCTCATGAGGCAGTTTTTCAGCCTATGCAGGTTTTAAATGCTGGCACAGATCAGCCTATATCTGATGCAGATGTGCATGATGCACTTGAGGATGAGAGACAAGAGATTGAGGGCTCTAGGAATATGCCTAGATGGCTGGTGCAGACTTTGCGTGACAGCAAGTTGGATGCCCCTTTGTCTAGTCGCACTCGTTCTGGCTCTCATGGTGCCTCTTATGCGTCAGATTGTTATGCATTGGCTGTTTCTAGTATGTGCGATGAAAGTGAGCCTGTTTCATTTGATGAGGCACAAAGTTCAGAAAATTGGATGGCTGCTATGCAAGCAGAATACGATGCTATTATGAAGAATGGTACATGGTCTTTATGTGACTTGCCCCCTGGCAAGAAGGCCATTGACACTAAGTGGGTATACAAATTGAAGCGTAAGCCTGATGGCACAGTGGATCGCCATAAGGCTAGGCTTGTTGCAAAAGGTTATGCTCAAGAGAAGGGCATTGATTTTGATGAGACTTTTGCTCCCACATGTCGTATGACCACTGTTCGTAGCATCTGTGCATTAGCAGCTCATAATGGTTGGAATGTACATCAGCTGGACATAAAGACTGCGTTCTTAAATGGAGATTTGCATGAGGAGGTGTATGTATCGCAGCCTCGTGGTTTTGTTCAAAGAGGGCAGGAAAACAAAGTGTGCAGGTTAAAAAAGGCTTTATATGGTTTAAAGCAAGCTCCACGAGCTTGGTATGAAAAAATACATGCATATTTGACTGCACATGGGTTTCAGAATAGTCCAACAGAAAGCACTTTGTATGTTAAACGTGTGGATGGTGTACATCTAATCATTGCTCTCTATGTCGATGACATGCTGCTCACAGGACCAAATGAGAGTCATATTGCTGATTTTAAGGCTGATTTGAATGCCTCTTTTGAGATGTCAGATTTGGGGCATTTGCATCATTATTTGGGGATACAATTTAAGCAGTGTGATGGAGGTATTGCTTTGTGTCAGACAAAGTATATTGAAACATTGTTGCGGAGATTTGGCCTTGAAGACTGCAAGCCTATTGCTACTCCAATGGAGACAGGTTTGAAGTTGAGTCTTCATGATGCTGGAGATCACTTTGATGTCACACTCTATCAGACAGCTGTTGGTTGCCTCATTTATGTATGCATTACGAGGCCAGACATTCAGTTTGCAGTCTCACAGGTGAGCAGATTTATGCATAGCCCAGGCATTAAGCATTGGCAGGCAGTGAAGCGTATCTTTCGCTATTTGAGTGGTACTCGGCATCTTGGGTTGTTTTATCCCAAGGGGGGATCATTGCCGCCAGATTTACATGTTTTTTCAGATTCTGACTGGGCTGGTTGTTATGACACACGCGTGTCCACGAGTGGTTTTTGCTTCATGCTTGGAAGCTCATGCATATCATGGTTGAGCAAGAAGCAGCCTACTGTGGCCACTTCTAGTTGTGAAGCTGAGTACAGGGCAGCTTTCACAGCTACGGTTGAGTGTGTGTGGCTCAGACGCCTTATGGCTGATTTGGGTGTTGGGCAGCCATCTGCCACCACCATCTTCACTGACAGTCAGAGCGCATTGGCAGTTGCGCGGAACCCAGTGTTCCATGCTCGTACGAAGCACATTGAGGTGCACTACCATTATGTCAGGGAGAGACTCTCTGCAGGAGAGATCAGTTTGGCTTATGTGCCAACACAGGATAACCTTGCAGACCTTTTCACAAAGGCTCTGCCTCGTGAGAAGTTCGAAGCTTTTCGCAAAGCTTTGGGCTTACTCCCTTTTGTGGATTCGTCCACATAGCTAGACACTTCCCTATACATGAGTGCTAGCTCTTGTTCACCGCATCACTCCAGGGGGGATTTGTTACCATATTATAGTAGTGATGTGTGTGAACACACTTAGGACCGCCGGGGCACTTTTTCCCTCACTAGGAGGTTTTTTCCCCCGTGCATTGTATATACGCCCATTATCTTCTAGGGCTTGTTATCTTTCATTTTTGGCACTCATAATACACTACTGTGTTGTGCTCAAGCTTCCTCATCTTCTTGAAGTTGTGTGTGCATTCCTGCAACCCTAATTCCAACAAGGCCTATGTCATCAGCTAACTCAGAGTCAACCAACTCCTCATGACTACGAAGAGGCAACCTCAATCCTGAAATACCAGCAGTGGAGCGGAGAAAGATGCTCATGGCCTCTGCAACTATGATATATAATATAGGGGCTAATAGGCAGCCCCGTCGTACTAAGCGAGAAATCTGAAACCGCTCTCCTCTATCACCGCAAGCAAGAACTCTTCTGTGGGCATCACGATACATGCATGAAACTCCTTTGATTCATCTCTAAGAGAAGCCCATATGACTAAGAGTACCCTCAAGGAAGTCCCAATCCACTCTATCATAGGCCTTCTAAAAATCCAAGAGCAGAATGGCTAAGGGCTGATTGCTCGCTTTAGCTGATTCTACGGCCTCCCAAAACGAGAAAATGTTATCAAAGCTGCTCCTGCCGTGTAAGAATCCATTCTGGGTATCATGAATAACATCCTGCAAAATTGCCTGCAACCTGATGCTCACTGCCTTAGCAAGAATCTTATAGGCAGTCCCAAGTAAGGTGATAGGTCTCCACTGGCCAATCAATGTCTTATCCCCGCTCTTAGGAATAAGATAAATAAGCCCCTCAGTGAGAGAAGAAGGCACAGAACAACAAAAGAGATGTGCACAATACTTGTGCTCACAGAGTGAATGTACCACAAAGGTAACATAGAAATAACCACGAAGTAGAAGTCACAAAGTATGCAAGTGACCTCCAACTCACATAGGGAGTGTATCACATGCATTATCACAAGGGTTTATCCAAATCCTTTATAACATGAGGACATTACAAGGTTTTGTTCAAGGACTTCACATGATGATGACAAAACCACTACCTTCTCACACAAGAAGTGTCTAGAGTCATCAAAATACACACAAAGTAGATGAGAAGATGACCATGTTGCTTCCATCTCACACATGGAAAAGATAAGGTCACCATGTCTTTCACAAAGGTAAGATCCACCAAGGATTATGTGTTCCCATTTCCCACACACATAATGTTTGAATGACTTGCATCTCCTGCAAAGCCGATGTTATCTCAGCCCCAATCTCATCCCAAAAAGTAGTGAAAAAAACAGGGAAGAGGCCATCCTCCCCTGGACACTTACCATGAGGTAAGGCATGTAGAGCATGACTGAACTCCTGCATAGAAAAAGGGGCATCCAGAGCGGCACACATCTCCTCGGTGATCAAATGTGGCAATGCATTCGGTGGCAATCTGTCTAACCATAAGAGGATCTGAGTGAAGAGCGCCATGTGAATCCTGCAACTGCCTGACACTATCTCTGGCATGAGATGGGCCGTGAGAAGCAAAGAAATGTTTGTTACATCTACCACCCATATGTGTCCAAAAGGATTCCTGGGCATGGGAACGGTACTCCGCGCGCTGCTCAAGAGAGTGATGAAGTTCTGCTCTAACAGTACATAAAGAATCTGCAACCCATTGAGCATGAGGATGTTTCTCGTGCTCTTTCTGCAGCAAGGCAGCCAATCTACGTCTAATAGCCCTTTCTAAGTCCAAGGCCTCTTGCCTCTTAGACAGGGCACATGTGTGATAAAAGTCACTAATATCACAGAGAGCAGAGGCCAAGCTTTGAGAGGCCTCTAAGAATTCACGAGATCTCCAAATATCGAGCATATGACCCGATAGTTCTGCATCTGAAAACCAATGATGAGGGATGCATACATGGGGTGCTGATCCATGGCAATTCGGATCTCTAATACATAAAACCACTGGGCAATGATCCGATTTGGAGGTGCCTGTAGCAATCAAAGTATGTCCACCTCTGTCAAGCACCCAATCATCCACATAAAATCTGTCTAACCGTGCATAGATACATCCTACATCTCTTCTCCTGTTAGACCATGAATAAAGAAGAGTGGATGGACTCCTTGTGTGAGAGAAACAGGAATTAGGGTTTAGAGATTCATGTGGGAGACATACACAGAGAAGAAGGGAGAGAGAGAGAGAGAGAGAGGTGGGGATAAGTCAACTCATCAATAGCATGAGTGTGTGACTCCCCTATCACACATGTATATTGCACTAGTACACATAGTGCACTTAGTACATTAAAAGTACTAAGTGTACTATGTACTATAACTTATGGGCTTGTACACACTATAAGGGTGGGCATAACGCCTTTACCCCAACAACCTCCCACTTAAAGGCAAAGTGCCCTTAAATGAAGGAAAAGAAAAATCAGCATGTACATGATAATATACAAGGCCATATCAAGGCTAAAACTGGCCTCATCCAATGCCCATCAAGTGTCTGCAATGAGCAAACCGCTCCGGAGGCAAACTCTTTGTCAACAGATCAGCCGGGTTGTCATCTGTATGAATCTTAACAAGCTGAATTTGCTTGTTCTCTATCACCTCTCTGATGAAGTGATACTTCACATCCACATGCTTCGTCTTTGCATGAAAGACAAGGTTCTTTGCCAACTGGATGGCACTCTGACTGTCACAATGCAACAATGGAATATCCCCTGTATAACCCAAATCAACCACTAACCGAGATAGCCATAATGCCTCCTTGCAAGCCTCTGTGGCTGCAATATACTCGGCCTCTGTAGTAGATAAGGCTGTGCACTTCTGCATCCTGGATATCCATGACACAGCACCTCCTGTGAATGTAAACACATAACCAGTAGTAGACTTCCGGTTATCTGGATGACCGGCATAATCCGAATCCGTGTAACCATGCACTAATGCATCCTGTTTGCCAAAGCAAATGCACAAATCCTGTGTGCCCTTCAAGTATCTCATGACACCTTTGACTGCTTCCCAATGCTTCTTGCCAGGGTTGGCCATGTATCTAGAAACCACTCCCACTGCAAATGCAATGTCCGGCCTAGTAGCAACCATGGCATACATGAGACTGCCACAAGCTGAAGCATACGGAATCTTGGCCATATCAGCCCTGTCTCTATCTGACTGTGGGCTGTCCATAGCACTGAGTTTCACATATGGAGGCAAAGGAGTACTAGTCTTCTTCCCCCCGTCCATATTGAACCTCTGCAAAACTTTGCCAATGTATTCCTTCTGAGACAAATACAACACATGCTGATTTCTGTCCCGAAGTATCCGCATACCCAAGATGTGATTTGCATCACCCAAATCCTTCATATCAAAGGTTTGATGCAGCCTCTGCTTCAAGGTATCCATCTCTTTACGAGATTTCCCGGCAATCAACATATCATCAACATACAAGATGAGGATCAATAGACTGCCATCCAAAGCTTTCTTGGTGTACAAGCAGTGATCTATGTCACTTCTCCTGAATTTAAGAGATTTGATGAATGTATCAAATTTATGATACCATTCTCTTGGTGCCTGTTTGAGCCCATAAAGACTCTTTTTCAGCTTGCATACAAGCTTCTCCTTTCCACTTACTGCATAACCCTCTGGCTGCTGCATATATATCTCCTCATGGAGATCACCGTGAAGAAAAGCAGTCTTCACATCCATCTGAATCAAGTCCAGATCATCATGAGCAACCAAAGCCAACACAGCTCTAAGTGTGGTCATTTTGACCACTGGAGAGAAGATCTCCTCAAAGTCCACACCATATTCGTGCTTGAAGCCCTTAGCCACTAACCTGGCTTTGTATCTTGGCTTTGCATCTGGTGCAACTTTGAGCCTGTAAACCCACTTGCATGGCAAAACCTTCTTGCCTGCAGGCAAATGCACCAACTTCCATGTTCCATTTTTATGCAGAGAATCCATCTCTGACTTCATGGTACGCTCCCAAAGAGCCTTGTCTGCCCTCTGTAAAGCCTCCTTATAACATGAGGGCTCCCCACAATCAGTGAGCATCAAGTAATCAACCCCTGGAACAAACCTGTCAGGGGCTCTGGAGGGTCTAGTGGACCTCCGTACCCAATGACCATCATTTGCAGGTTGCTGTCCAGCCTGCGTATCACCCATTGGTGGCTCCTGTTCCATGCCATAAGGCTGAAATATCATGCCCGGTATCTCCTCTAACTGTGGTATATCCATAGGGATATCTTCTGCCATCTCTGGCTGTCCATTTGGACCATTTTCAGCACCATTTAAGGGCTGGTTTTCTTGCTGTAATGGCTGATTTACAGCCCTTGGTTGTTGTCCATGATGTCCATCATCATCAAAGATGACTCTGCCAGGCTCCTGTTGCCTTGCAGGCTCCTTATACATGCATGTTTCATCAAAAAATGACATCATTGCTGCGTATAATCTTTCTATTTATGGGATCCCAAAGTCTATACCCCATTTCACCTCTGTCACCATATCCTAGGAATATGCATTTGTGAGACTTAGGATCAAGTCTGGTGCGCATTTCCCTGCGTATGTGCACGTACGCAACGCAACCAAACACTCTCAAGTGCTTGTATGACGGAGGCTTCCCTGTCCATACTTCTTCTGGCACTTTCCCACCAAGCCTCGTGTTAGGTGACCTGTTTATAAGGTGAACGGCTGTCATAACAGCTTCAGCCCAAAAACCGTGAGGTAATGCAGCATGTGACAACATAGAACGGACCTTCTCCTGAATGGTCCTGTTCATCCTCTCTGCTGTCCCGTTTTGTGGAGGATCATAAGGAGTAGAGAGCTCCCTCTTGATGCCTTTAGCATCACAAAAGTCCTGAAACTGTTTGGACATATACTCTCCACCATTGTCGGAACGCAAAGCCTTCAGTGTTTTGCCAGTTTGATTCTCAACAAGAGCAACAAACTTCTCAAACACTGAGAATGTATCACTCTTCAAACGAAGAGGATAAACCCACACTTTGCGTGTGGCATCATCTATAAAAGACACAAAGTATTTTGCCCCTCCCAAAGAAAGCTGAGGCATCTCACATACATCTGTATGCACAAGCTCTAACTGAGCATCTTTCTGTCCAAGAGCTTTCTTGTGGGGGCATTGTAGTTGCCGACCATATATACAATGCTCACAAAACTGAAAACTTGAAAACTTTAGAGAAGGCAAGTAACCCAAACGAGACAATTGCTCCATTCCCTTGACACTCATGTGTCCCAACCGGCTATGCCACATAGAAATTTCCGGCAGCTCGGTTGCATTTACATTAGCATGGTGACAAACACCTGCATGAAATAAAGAGTGTCCACCTTAGAGCCTCTGGCAACAACCAGTGAGCCCTTACTAATTTTCCACTTTCCACTACCAAATGTGGTAACATAATCAGCATCATCAAGCTGTCCAGTAGAAAGCAGATTCTTCTTGATCTCAGGCACATGCCTGACATCATGGAGCATAAGCTGTGAGCCATCTGAAAATACAAGCCTCACATCACCTCTGCCAAGAATCTTGCATGCATGGTTATCACCCAAATAAACCACTGCTTCATTGCCAGCAGTATACCTGACAAACAAGTCTCTGCAACCTGTGACATGAAAGGAGGCACCTGAATCAATGATCCATGAGTGCATACCATAACCACCTGTAAGAAGTGAATGGGCATCAAGTGAAGACGTAAATAGGACCTCATCCTCACTGCCACCTGCATGTAACACATTGATTTCTTCAATCTTGACTCCACTTTTGCCCTTTGGCTTTACATCTTTGGCTTCATCTTTCTCTTTGTCTTTGCCTTTTCTCTTTTCTTTTTGATCATTTTTCCATTTGTAGCATTGCTTTTTAATGTGTCCCTTTTTGCCACAATAATGGCATTCCAAATCCTTTTTGGAGCGAGACTTGCTCCTTCCCCTTTCTTGGCTTTTTCCCCTTTGTTGGGATCTCCCACGTGCATTCATTGCATTGGACTTTCCAACAGAGTTGTTTTTCCTGTTCATCTCTTCTTGAAGAAGAGCACCCTCAACATCTGCATATGACAGCATAGCATTCGAATTGCTAGTGGCTGTCCTGAATGTGTCCCAACTCTCTGGCAAAGTGCATAACAGAAAAGTGGCTTTGAACTCATCGTCCATTGCCAACTTTTGATTAATGACCTAGCTGACAATACCAGTAAACTCATTTAGATGGCCTGTCATAGACGCCCCTTCCTTCATCTGAAGACCTATGAGTTTCTTCAACCAATACACTTTACTTGAGGCACTTTGTTGGGCATACAAGTCCTACAATCTCTGCCGCATTCCCCAAGCTGTCTTCTCTTCACGAATGCTAAAAAGTAATGAGTCTGACACAGACAACATGATAGTAGATCTTGCCAGCTCATCCATATCTTCCCACTCTTCAGCAGTAAGAGAAGCGGGCATTACACCCCTTTCTTTGATAGGCTTGTGCTGCTTTTTCTGGAGCAACACATTGTAGCACTGGGTTTGCCAAATATCATAATTATGCGAGCCTTCAAGCTTCTTGATGTGAAGCAATGAAGAGCTCTCACCTGTGGTTGCCATAGCAATATGCAACCTGTCAATGCCTGACTCCCTGCAAAAATGTGCAAACACTGCACCAAAAGCACACAAAGTGCTCACAGTTTTTCTCCCAAGCTTTATCTCCCACTGCGAAAGCACAAATGCAACTTTTCTCCCACTTTATGTGATGAAATCACCAAAATCTGGTTGCTGCAGATTTTGGACAGCACCTTAAATGTGCTCTTTTGCCCTTCCAAAGTACTGTACAGCAGTACCAAGTGCTCACCAATGATGTACCAAACCTGTACCGGCAAGTACAGCAGCTGAAATTGAACCTTTTGGTCACTCAAAACAGTGTACAGCCATGCCAAAACTTGCACAAAGCTGTGCCAAATCTGTACCAGCAGGTACAATAGCAATAAATGCTCTCCTGGCTGTCCAAATGAGTGAAAATCAGACTTTTACAGTCCCGTACACTGCATACAACAGTCCCGAACGGAAATTGGGCAAAAGCCCCTTGACTGCAAGCTGATTTTTTGAGGATTCAAGGCATAAATGTCTTGCCTGCTGCTTTGCCAAGCTCAACAAGCATACAAACTTGAAAAGCCCCTTGATTTAAGATCAATTTTTGATCATACATGGTACATTGACGCACATGAAGGCATCCAGAGTGTTCACGATGCTTCCCCCTGGCCACATATACATCAAATACATGAAAGCCCCTTGATTTACAGGCACATTGAGTGCTTGTAAGGCATCAACACATTATCCACAGCATCAAATGCGATTGCCTGCATGCAAATCAACCAAATCGGCACAAAAGCCCCTTGATTTGCACTGCAATTTGCTGCAATTTTGCCCAAATGTGCGATTTTTCACATCATACAGCATGTATGAGTGCTTAATTGCACAATTACATCAAAATCCCCAAATTTCGACATCCAATTTCCTGCAAATTAATTCTGATTGTGACCAATGTCCTCCAAATTGATCCTGATTGTGACCAATGTCACCCAATTTTGCCAATTTTCCTCAAAATTGAGCAATTCGACACCTGTATCTGCTCAATTGTTGATTGTACTTGCTCAATTGCAAATCCCAAAAAAAATTTGAGGAAAATACCTTGTAATTTTCTGATTTTTCTCTGATTTGCAGGCGGGTTTTGTTGTTGCAGGAAAAAGGGGGGGGCACGTCTGATGCTGCTTGTGTTGATGGAGTTGCTGCTGCAGTTGTACGAAGCTGCTGCTGATTTTGTAGTTGGGCTTGGGCTGGCCGACTACATGCTCTGTAACAAAATACCCTTTGTCATAATCGTCCACCACTGCTTGTACGACATAATCCCCGCTGAGAGGCCCTTGGATGGCATCGACGCTGTCGGAAAGAGAGACGGACTGCTTGGGGTAGAATGCCGCCACGATGTTGCCTAGAGCCTCAGCTCCATACCAGGCTGCCCGCAGGACGATGTTAGGGCTTTCTACGTTTCCACACGAGGAAGTGCTGCTGCTGCCGACGCCACTTCGCTCCACGCTCAACTGCCTAGTATTCGATGGACGCCCGCCACCGACTACGCCTAGTCGCCAGCGCTTTTGTATTCGCCTTCGCTCAAGCCTAGCGCCACTGGCCTAGGTGGCCAGCGTTTTTGCACGCCTCGGCTTACGTATCCGCCTAGTTGCAGTAGGCGCCTGACACGCCTGCCCTTGTACGTGCACGAGCTGCCACCTCTCGCCTGATTGCTGCCTTGCCTTCGCTTCTGGCCTCTTCACCAAGTAGCAGCACTACAGCATCTGTGCAAGCAAATTGGGCGCCCACTACCTCATTCTGCCTCAGCAGTAAGTGCTGTCTCCGTTTCTCACAGGATCGGCCTCACTCACTCACTCCACGCCTTACAGAAAAGGGGAGGGAGGCGCTTCTTGCTCTGATACCAGTTGTGTGAGAGAAACAGGAATTAGGGTTTAGAGATTCATGTGGGAGACATACACAGAGAAGAAGGGAGAGAGAGAGAGAGAGAAGTGTGGGGATAAGTCAACTCATCAATAGCATGAGTGTGTGACTCCCCTATCACACATGTATATTGCACTAGTACACAGTGCACTTAGTACATTAAAAGTACTAAGTGTACTATGTACTATAACTTATGGGCTTGTACACACTATAAGGGTGGGCATAACGCCTTTACCCCAACACTCCTCAAAATGTCATCCTCATGCCAACAATCTCTACCATGAATGGAGAGTATAAACCTCTCCAAAGACGGTCTTTCAAGAGGATGCACCAAGCCCTCATGTCCACCTCTTTTATCCGTTGGCATCTCAACCATGTTAAAATCCCCACCAATAATCCAATGGTCAGCAAGAGGCATCAATGTAGTGAGAGATTTCCATAAGGCAATCCTCTCACCTCTATGGTTAGGAGCATAGAGGTTGAGAATACCAATGCGTGTAGTACCCTGCATAAGAAGGATCCACTGCACTCTCGCAGGCAAAATGACACCATGTCCAATGATGCAAGGCACGATCAAAGCTGAAACAGAGATACAAACACCACCCTTGGTACCAACAGCCGGTGACCAAAAGGTGTGTCCCAAGAGAAGCTTGCCTGATCTCCCACACTGACTAGCATCCAGTTTATGCTCTTGCAAGAGCAATATATCCATAGGTCCACCTGTGACTGCACAATGAAGCTGGGTTTTTACAATTTGTTTCCGTCGACGCGGAAAAAAACCCCCAAGACCCTGAATGTTCCAAGAGACAATCCTCATAAAGACTCAGAGTAGGAACGACCAGATCTCGTGGTCGACGAAGGACCCCCTTTAGAGGCGGAAGTACGTCTCGCATAGGTAAGGGAGGGAAAATCTGACAATGTAAACCTTACCTCTCTCTCCCACTCCGGGGAAAAGCCAGGGCTAGTCCTCAGAACTGGAGAGGTACCATGACAATGCGAATGTGCAACATCATCCTCAAGGGTGCAATCATCCTGTAACTGTAATGCAGCATCCTCCTGTGAGGGATCCAGATCATGTGCTTGCAAGGCCTCATCCTCCAAAAAAGTATCAACATCCTGTGAGGCAAGAGCTGCATAGGGGTTAGGGTGCTCCACAGGGGGTGTGCGTGAAGGGGCACGTACAGGGGTCCGAGGGTGCCTGCCATCCCTAACCACAACCCAACGCTGTGTGGTCTGTTGTGGCAAAGGAGCAGCTGGAGTCTCGGCATCTGCAGAAGGCCTCTGATGGGTAGGACCACACCGCCTCCTAGCATGGCCCCTCGATCTGGGACAATCTTTAGCAATGTGACCCTGTCTCGACGACAAATCCGACACTGGTCAGGTCTGCCTGCAATCTCCGTCCTCTGGCGGAAATGAGATCCATCAGGTCTCTGAAGCATAACATGATCATCAGTAATCGATGGATCATGAACAAGCACAAGGACCCAGGGTACACCATCAAGAGTGGCGATAACGACAGCGGAATCTGAGGCGGAGAGCTCGGGAGGATTGGTACCTCTAGAACCTGGCCAAAGGATGCCCCTATGGAAGCTAAAAGCTTCCAATAGGACCGAGGAAGAGCAGGGAACCATAGTGAGACTGGGGTAAGGCGCTGATCCTCCACCACTGGATCAAAGCCCACCTGGTACTGAAAGAAGAAAATCTTCCTAGGACCAAGAGGAAAGGGGCTGCTAGCCAAAGCCTGCGAAGTAGCTTCTGAAGAATGAAAGTCCACCTGGAAGAAGCCTCGACCAGGTAAACGAGTATCCTGAAAGTGCACAATCAGCTCCGAAGGGAAAGCTGCTAGAAGCCATTCACGGGCCTGTGAACGAGAGGGGTGGGAACCATAAACTCTCGCAACAAGAGTAGTCTGGACCTCAAGGTCAATGTCGTGCTGAAGAGAGGTGAGCTCGTCTTGTGAAAAATTGATGATTCTCCCGGCCAGTGGGGGTGATGAGAGATTGGCTGCGGCAGAAAAAGCCATTAGGCCAATCAAGAAAAGTGGGCGGCCGACTTGAATCCAGATAAAATAGCTGTTGGGAGGGCAGGCGGAGGCGGCAGAGGGGCAGGCGGGGACTGAAGAAGGTAAGGGGCGGGCAGCAAAGGGGGAGGCAGGGCAGCAAAAGGGGGGCTGGCGGGGGCAGCAAAAGGCGGCAAGCGAAGGCAGGCGGGGGCAGCAGAGGGGCTGACGGGGGTAGCTGAAGGGCAGGCGGGGCAGCAAAAGGGGCAGGCGAAGGCAGGCGGGGGGCAGCAAAAGGGGCAGGCGGGGGCAGCTGAAGGGTAGGCAGGGACTGAAAGGCTAGCGAAGGGCAGAAGTTGGGCAGGCGCAGTTGGGCAAGCGAAGGCAGCAATTGGGCAAGCGAAGGCAGCAGAGGCAGGCGGGAGCAGCAAAGAAGCAAGCGGAGGCAACAGAGGGCAGGCGGGGGCAGCAGCGCAGGTTCACGTCACTTCAGCACCGATTGCATCTTTTTATGACTTTTTATGGCCTCAAAAGTGAAAACCGACCTGATTACGACTTGTTATCACTTTACTATATAAAGGCAGCTCATGGGTCATTCATAATCATTCAAAGACACAGATTGCAGAGCCAAGACCAAGGACATGCAGTCTAACAGTTTGGATCAGCCAAGTTCATCTCCAAATCAGCGTTTTCCATTAACACACGGTGGAGGACAATAAGCATAAGTTCATTCATAGCATTCATAGTCGAGATCTACATTGGATCTATGACAATCATTGTAATTACTCATTCATTTAGTAATATACAGTAGTAGGTTAGGTAAAGAGTCTCTCTTCTCCTTCTCTCTACTTCTATGCCATGAGCATGTGATTAGCGTTAATCTTTATTGCTTTGCATTAATCATCATTAAGCACGCTTCCGCATAGTAGTCATGTTACATATATGGTCACTCTCTAGAAGAGGGCATCAACTGGGCCACGGAAGGCTTACTTCAAATAATTCGTGAAAACATCATGACCTGCTATCTCTCTATAATCCTCTAGTCATCATCCCCAAGGTCTGTTTCCCAGCAAGTGTCAAGTGTGTCAACAAGCCACCCCTTAGTGCTAGACTCCTAAAAGTGAGCTTGGCAGCAATGTTGGTCCAATTGAGCCAAAGCCGCATACCCTCTCATCAGCCACGCCAGAGCCATTGGGCACAGTGAAGTAGGCTCCACAAAAGGTGACTCCCAAGAATACATTAGATGAGACAATGTCTACCTAATCCCTTGCATATGTGACTCAATCTCGAAGCCACACGAGGGCATGAGGTGTTGAAGATCATAACCTCGGTCTTGCCAAGGTTAACTGTGAGGTCCCACTGCTCACAAAAGGCCTGAATGCCATCAAGTGTCATTGTAGGTAGCCCCTATAAGATCAGTAATATGTCGAAATCTCCATAAAGAAAAATGGGTACCAACGTATCACATAGTATGGAGCCCAGCCCACTAAGTCTGTCAATGAAGTCAAAGATCTCATCCATGTAGAGGCCAAAGAGTGTCGGAGAGAGAGGGCATCCCTGCTTCACCTCTATGGTGCTAGTGATCACATTTCACATGCATCCTCGTGCTCAGACTGTCCTTGCCACCAACTCATACAATGCCATGACTCCCCGTATCATCTCCATTGGAAGGGCCAACTCCTCAAGGCATCTAAGATGTGATAGGGTTCATTATCGAAGGCCTTGTGGAAGTCCACAAAGCAACAATAGACCGTCCCCCCTTCGATTGAGCTTTTTCATTGACAGTTCCCAATGTAAAAATATGATCCAAGGTGGAATATGTCCTCCAAATACCTACATGTCCCCTAGCTCTATGCCCATGTCTCTCAAAAAAGCCCTAACCTCGCACTTCAACACTAACCCGTAAAGTTTGATCATGTGTGGCTAATCATGATGGTGCAGTAGTTTGGATCTAATGGGTCAGTAGTTTGGATCTAATGGGTCCTAGCCGTATGGATCCGCACAATGGTGTTACTAGACCATGAGGGTGGAAAACCTTGGCAAAGGGCTATGTTAAACAACACCTTAGAACATTGCCACATGCGATCCGAATCACCAACTAGACGTTCATAGCAGCCTCTGATGGTGTGGATGAGATCGACCCAAACCGCTCTTATGATCTCTGTTAGAGGGGTGAGCCGGCCATCAATGGCCTCGCTACACCTAGCCCGTGAAGGGAGAGAGTTAGGGTTTCAAGTGGGAGACACACACAGAGAAGAAGGGAGAGAGAGAGAGAGAGAGACATGTGGGGATAAGTCAACTCACAGTATGAGTGTGTGACTCCCCTATCACACAAATATATTTGCTCTAATGCACATAGTGCACTTAGTACATTAAAAGTACTAAGTGTACTATGTACTATAAAACTTATGGGCTAGTACACACTATAAGGGTGGGCATAATGCCTTTACCCCAACAACCTCCCACTTAAAGGCAAAGTGCCCTTAAATGAAGGAAAAGAAAAAATCAACATGTACATGATAATATACAAGGCCATATCAAGGCTGAAACTGACCTCCATAGTGACATGGGACGGGGGGAACGGACCCTAGGGACGGGGGCGGGACGTCCGCGGGACGGCAGAACGGGGACGGATACCTTACGGCGATGTGGGGACGCCGGGAACGTTCCGAGAACGTCGTTCCCTGTCCGTACGGGGACGGTCAAACAGACCGCTGCGGCAATTTTTGACCGTTGTTTTGGCGGGGCGCCAACGGCTATCTGTCATGACCGTTTCCCTTGCGCCACTCCTCCAAGGCTCCAAAGCTTCTCTCTTGAGTCTCTCTCTCCCACATGGCTCCCCTCTTCTTCTATATAAGAGACCTCTACCTCCATGCTCTCCTCAAGCCCTCTCCTCTCCAAGCTCTCCCTCTCCAAGACCCAAGGCTCAAGCTCTCCCTCTCCAAGCGGTATTTGTCAGTGCCAACTTGCGAATGCTTTGCAACGGCTTCACAAAGAAGGCAGATCCTTTCACCGAATGGGAGCAGGCACAGCAGGACCCACATCTCTCTGATCAGCAGAGGGCCGAGATTTTAGAGGAGCTTGAGGTTGTGCCTGAGGCATTGTCCCCCCCACCTCCCCCTCCCCCTCCACTTGAGGACCAGCCTATGGAGGACTTCACTGAGGAGGTCACGATTGATCTTCACCCTTTTCAGCCTCTTGCCTAGTCTCTTGAGTCTAGAGTCTCGAGTCTCGACTCTTGCCCCACTTTTTTGCTAGCAATCTTGTATCTTGGCACTTAGTCATTTTGCCTTGAGTGTACACCCTCCTTGGGCCTTTCATTATGCCATTTGGCATTTTTGTTTAGATTGTACACTCACTTTTGTTTATCACGCCATCGGCGCCCCATTATAGTTTTTTGCTAATACGACTATGCATTTCTCCTCTTTTTTGTGCAATTTTATGCTTAATGTCTTGGTTTCTAAGTGTAAATCAAGTGTGTTAAAAAAAATTGCAAAAAAACAATCGTTTTCAGATTGCCGTTTTTTTAACCGTCCCCGGGACAGCCTTTTGCCCCGTCCCCGTCCCGTTCCCCGTCCCCGTCCCCGTTCCCCGTCCCATGTTTCTATGCTGGCCTCATCCAATGCCCATCAAGTGTCTGCAATGAGCAAACCGCTCTGGAGGCAAACTCTATGTCAACAGATCAGCCGGGTTGTCATCCGTATGAATCTTGACAAGCTGAATCAGCTTGTTCTCTATCACCTCTCTGATGAAGTGATACTTCACATCCACATGCTTCGTCTTTGCATGAAAGACAAGGTTCTTTGCCAACTGGATGGCACTCTGACTGTCACAATGCAACAATGGAATATCCCTTGTATAACCCAAATCAACCACTAACCGAGATAGCCATAATGCCTCCTTGCAAGCCTCTGTGGCTACAATATACTCGGCCTCTGTAGTAGATAAGGCAGTGCACTTCTGCATCCTGGATATCCATGACACAACACCTCCTGTGAATGTAAACACATAACCGGTAGTAGACTTCCGGTTATCTGGATGACCGGCATAATCCGAATCCGTGTAACCATGCACTAATGCATCCTGTTTGCCAAAGCAAATGCACAAATCCTGTGTGCCCTTCAAGTATCTCATGACACCTTTCACTGCTTCCCAATGCTTCTTGCTAGGGTTGGCCATGTATCTAGTAACCACTCCCACTGCAAATGCAATGTCCGGCCTAGTAGCAACCATGGCATACATGAGACTGCCACAAGCTGAAGCATACGGAATCTTGGCCATATCAGCCCTGTCACTATCCGACTGTGGGCTGTCCATAGCACTGAGTTTCACATATGGAGGCAAAGGAGTACTAGTCTTCTTCCCCCCTTCCATATTGAACCTCTGCAATACTTTGCCAATGTATTCCTTCTGAGACAAATACAACACATGCTGATTTCTGTCCCGAAGTATCCGCATACCCAAAATGTGATTTGCATCACCCAAATCCTTCATATCAAAGGTCTGATGCAGCCTCTTCTTCAAGGCATCCATCTCTTTACAAGATTTCCCGGCAATCAACATATCATCAACATACAAGATGAGGATCAATAGACTGCCATCCAAAGCTTTCTTGGTGTATAAGCAGTGATCTATGTCACTCCTCCTGAAATCCTGGGATTTCATGAATGTATCAAATTTATGATACCATTCCCTTGGTGCCTGTTTGAGCCCATAAAGACTCTTTTTCAGCTTGCATACAAGCTTCTCCTTTCCATTCACTGCATAACCCTCTGGCTGTTGCATATATATCTCCTCATGGAGATCACCGTGAAGAAAAGCAGTCTTCACATCCATCTGAATCAAATCCAGATCATCATGAGCAACCAAAGCTAATACAGCTCTAAGTGTGGTAATTCTGACTACTGGAGAGAAGATCTCATCAAAGTCCACACCATATTCCTGCTTGAAGCCCTTAGCCACTAACCTGGCTTTGTATCTTGGCTTTGCATCAAGTGCAACTTTGAGCCTGTAAACCCACTTGCATGGCAAAACCTTCTTGCCTGTAGGCAAATGCACCAACTTCAATGTTCCATTTTTGTGCAGAGAATCCATCTCTGACTTCATAGCACGCTCCCAAAGAGCCTTGTCTGCCCTCTGTAAAGCCTCTTTATAACAAGAGGGCTCCCCACAGTCAATGAGCATCAAGTAGTCAACCCCTGGAACAAACCTGTCAAGGGGTCTGGAGGGTCTTGTGGACCTTCGTACCCAATGATCATCATTTGCAGGTTGCTGTCCAGCCTGCATATCACCTATTGGTGGCTCCTGTTCCATGCCATAAGGTTGAAAGATCATGCCCGGTATTTCCTCTAACTGTGGGATATCCATAGGGATATCTTCTGCCATCTCTAGCTGTCCATTTGGACCATTTTCAGCACCATTTAAGGGCTGGTTTTGTTGCTGTAATGGCTGATTTACAGCCCTTGGTTGTTGTCCATGATGTCCATCATCATCAAAGATGACTCTGCCAGGCTCCTCTTGCCTTGCAGGCTCCCTATACATGCATGTTTCATCAAAAATGACATCGTTGCTGCGTATAATCTTTCTATTCACTGGATCCCAAAGTCTATACCCCATTTCACCTCTGTCACCATATCCTAGGAATATGCATTTGTGAGACTTAGGATCAAGTTTGGTGCATATTTCCCTGCGTATGTGCACGTACGCAACACAACCAAACACTCTCAAGTGCTTGTAGGACGGAGGCTTCCCTGTCCATACTTCCTCTGGCACTTTCCCACCAAGCCTCGTGCTAGGTGACCTATTTATAAGATGAACGGCTGTCATAACAGCTTCAGCCCAAAAACCGTGAGGTAACGCAGCATGTGACAACATAGAACGGACCTTCTCCTGAATGGTCCTGTTCATCCTCTCTGCTGTCCCGTTTTGTGGAGCATCATAAGGAGCAGAGAGCTCCCTCTTGATGCCTTTAGCATCACAAAAGTCCTGAAACTGTTTGGACATATACTCTCCACCATTGTCGGAACGCAAAGCCTTCAGTGTTTTGCCAGTTTGATTCTCAACATGAGCAACAAACTTCTCAAACACTGAGAATGTATCACTCTTCAAACGAAGAGGATAAACCCACACCTTGCATGTGGCATCATCAATAAAAGACAAAATATTTTGCCCCTCCCAAAGAAAGCTGAGGCATCTCACATACATCTGTATGCACAAGCTCTAACTGAGCATCTTTCTGTCCAAGAGCTTTCTTGTGGGGGCACTGGAGTTGCCTGCCATATATACAATGCTCACAAAACTGAAAACTTGAGAACTTTAGAGAAGGCAAGTAACCAAAACGAGACAATTGTTCCATTCCTTTGACACTCATGTGTCCCAACCGGCTATGCCACATAGAGATTTCCGGCAGCTCGGTTGCATTTACATTAGCTGAAACAACAGTCAGGTCGCATTTTTATTGGCGACAACTCACTATTCCGATACACAGTGAGGGCCGGATGGAGATTATTCCCGATGGCAAGGGGGGCAAGCATGCTTCCCGTGTTCTTTATGTCCCTGCTCTGGGTTTTCATCTTCTGTCAGTGCATGAAGTATGCAAGACTGGCTTTCGGGTGGAATTTGAGGAGCATTCAATTGCTCTACGGGACCGTGAGACTAGCCAGGTTGTTTGGGAAGGCGGAGTGGAGAATAGTATCTACAAGCTCTCTACACTCTCCTCGTTGACAGGTTCTCAGGTCGGAGATCTGTGGCACTTTCGTTTTGGCCACTTAAATGTGGATGCACAGCGGCGAGCCTTCCGAGACCAGATGGTGGTTGGCTTCCCAGATGTTGGAAGTAGGCAAGGACGTTGCATTTCTTGCATACGTGGTAAGCAGCACAGGGAATCCTTTCCGAAGCAGGCTTCCAAGCGGGCTTCGAAACCGTTGGAGTTGATTCACACTGACTTGTGTGGACCTCAGCAGACACCATCATTGGGAAGATCTCTCTATTTCATGTTGCTTGTTGATGACTGTACCACATTCACGTGGGTCTACTTTCTTTCGCAGAAGGATCAAGCTTTTGCACAGTTCAAGGATTGGCACGTGATGGTGGAGAAAGAGTCTGGATTGCAAGTAAAGACTCTCAGGGCTGACAAAGGAGGTGAAATCTCCACGACTGTATTTCTCAGATTTTGTGCAGACCATGGCATCAAGAGGGAACTGGCCAATACAGGATCGCCTTCGGAGAATGGAGTTGTAGAACGCAAGAACGGGACTGTGGTGGAGATGGCGAGGACCATGCTGCAGCATCGTGATCTTCCTCGTCCACTTTGGGGAGAGGCTATGGCAACGGCTGTCCATACCCTCAACCGATCTCCGACGACTTCAGTACCTAACATGACTCCGTTTGAGGCATACTTTGGCAAGAAAACTGATGTCTCGCACTTCCGTGTTTTTGGGAGTGATGCGTATGTTCATATTCCGAAGAAGCTGAGGGGGAAGCTTGACCCCAAGTCCCGCAAGCTTATATTTGTGGGGTATAATTCTCTTTCCAAGGGATACAGATTGTATGATCCAGACAGGAATGAGATTGTTGTCAGCCGGGATGTGGTCTTTGATGGGCATCTTCCAGTATCCACTGTTGAGGAGCCACCACTTCTTGGAGATCCAGAGGAGTCTGATGATGATTCCTAGACCATTGCTCCCGTTGATCACCATCAGTCAACACAGGAGGTTGAGCCTGCAGCTGGTGTAGAGCCCTCGTAGTAGCAGGAGGCTCCACGATCTGTTCGAGTACCCAGGTGGTTGTTGGACACCCTTCGGGAGTCAGGTGTCACGGAGTTACCCTCCGAGTGGACCACAGAGGACGGCCCTCGAAGATAAAATAGAGTCCGAGACAAAAGCAATACAACAGAGCTTCTTCAGGTAAACTATGCTCTGATGTCTCGTATTATGAGGGACAAGGAGCCCACTTCCGTCAAGGAAGCCCTTTCACAGGATACTTGGAGGAAAGCCATGTAGGTGGAACTTGATGCCATTGAGAGAACAACACATGGGAGTTGGTACCGAGGCCATCGAAATGGTCAGTCATTGGTGTCAAATGGGTCTTTAAGACCAAATATGCATCAGATGGGTCGGTGGACAAACACAAAGCCAGACTTGTGGCTAAAGGTTATGCTCAGCGGCCAGGCATCGACTACGAGGATACCTTTGCACCGACAGCACGGATGTCCACGATTCGGACCGTTCTTGCCCTTGCTTCTTCTCAGAGGTGGCCCGTGTATCAAATGGATGTAAAATCTGCGTTCCTTAATGGTGACCTGCGGGAGGAGGTGTATGTTGAGCAACCTCCAGGCTTTGTTGTTCCAGGATCAGAAGGGAAGGTTTACAGGTTACGTAAGGCCTTGTATGGTCTTAAGCAGGCTCCCAGGACTTGGAATCAGAAGATTGATTCCTTCTTTGTTCGGACTGGATTTCAGAGATCGGTTGCAGATCCTAACCTGTATCTCTTTCGAGAACGCGGCATGGTTACGATTATCATCCTTTATGTGGATGATCTCATTCTCACCGGCGGTCATCTGGAGCACATTGGTGTGACGAAGGCTGCCTTGTCAAAGGAGTTTGAGATGACCGACTTAGGCTTACTCCACTTCTTTTTGCAATTGGAGATCTCGCAGACCCAGAGGGGGGTTTTTGTCTCTCAGCAGCGGTATGTTCATGAGTCGCTTGAGGCCATTGGGATGGAGAACTGCAAGCCTATTACTTCGTCGATGGACCCAAACACAAAGTTAACCATTAATGATCCTTGTGAGTCAGTTGATGCCTCGCAGTACCGGAAGTTGGTTGGTTCATTGATCTAGTTGCTGAACACTAGATTGGACTTGAGCTTCTCCATGGGGCTGTTGAGCTCTTTTATGCAGACACCATTGAAGTCTCATTGGGATGCAGGATTGCAGATCTTGTAGTATCTACAGAGTACGAAGGATCTAGGACTCTTTTACACAGGAGGGGATGGAGTCAGACTCCAAGGTTGGAGTGATCCAGACACGAGGAGATCTACTTCAGGATACAATTTTACCCTTGGCTCAGGAGCAGTTTCTTGGAGCAGTAAGAGGCAGCCAACTATTGCCCTATCTTCGACAGAGGCAGAGTACCGGGCTGCTTGTGGTGTTGCTTGCGAGGTTGTGTGGTTTGCGGAGGCTGCTAGGTGAGATTGGTTTCCACAGAAGGAGCCCACAGTCATCCAGTGCGATAACCAGAGTTGTATAGCTATTGCTCGGAACCCGGTCTTCCATGCCCGGACCAAGCACATAGAGATACAGTATCACTTTGTACGTGAGAAGATCTTGGCTGGTGACATCTTGCTCCTTTATTGTTCGACGGAGGACAATGCGGCGGACCTCTTCACGAAGTCTCTACCTCAGGCTACGCTCAGGCGGCACTCCAGCTCCCTTGGGTTGATTTCACAGCCAGGCGCTGAGAGGGGGTGTTAGAAGTCATCTCCTGTCTTAATCAGACACCAGGGCCTCTGTTGTGGGTGTGCCCGCCCTGTATAGGTGTTTTATCATGTTTCCTCACTCCCCGTATTTTTTCCCCAATTTTCCTTGGTCTGGGTGGATGCCACATGCCGGCAAGAGCCTCTGATGCTCGCCGACTACACTCATGTGTTCCTGAAGACTGGCCGACTTGATCAGAGGAGGTCGTGGTGTTTTTCTACTGGCCGACTGGCTTTGCCTAGTCGTGGAGGGCTGGTGGCACTTCATGCGCTGGCCGACTGCATCCATGGGGCCATATAAATAGGCCCCATGATCCCCACTTTGTATCATTCAGTTTTTCTCGGGATCTTGTGTATAGAGAGAAGAGTTCACACGCCTATCTCTCTGACTTTCTTGTGCTGTCTATTTTCTGCACTCTACTTGCTCTTGTGGTCTCAAGTTTGGTTATCATTTCCGCTGCGTATTTTGACAATTTTGTATAAAAAGGGGGCCAAGGCTCTTGTATCCCAAAATACAAATTGGGTGAAAGTTCAAGGAGATCTCCTCCACGTGAAGTAGGGAGGAATCTTCTCGGGAATTGTACAAGGGCTACGCCAACTTCAAGTGATAAATAAATACCTACGGGGGCGCCACGCTTTGGGGCCAATTGGTCTTTTGTGCAGGAGCACTCTAGCTCCACTTATTCTTTTTCTTCTCCTTCCAAGTTTATTATTCCAGTTCATAAAGAGTCTTAAGCATGATTAAGTGTGCTCACCGCCCGTCAAGATTCTGAAGGCCAGTTTCAAGGTTCCATTGCCGGGATTCATCGTCAACTTTTTCAAGAGGGCGAGCCTGTGGGTCGACACATTTAATTCTATGGCTGGAACTAGTGCGGATATGAAGGATTTATCTTTAGAAGAGGACGACTACTTTGAAGAAGATGAGAAAAGCGAACAAGAAATACCTCCCAATATGCTAGAATTTGAAGATGATATGCCACCTATGAAGCAAAGATGCAAAGTTTGATGGAGGGATTAATGGAACTCGCTAAGGATTCACGTTTTCCACAAAACTTCAAAGCTCATTCTAAACCACGGAAGCAGGGGTCTGAGAAGAAACCTAAGCCTCAACATTCGACTCCCATCTACCCTAACTTTCAGCCATACCCCGATTCTTCTTCTTCTTTTCCCCCACCTACCCATGGAAACCCTTTTAATACTGCTCATCCTGGTTACTTTGGCGGAGGCTCTGTCTTTCATTCCATGACGGGTGTACCCAACATGGGCATGATTGGGAGCTATGGTATGCAGCCAGGTATGTATGGAGGTATGCGAGGAGGTATGTATGGAACTTATGGTGGTGGTGGAAGTGCTTTTGCTATGCCTGGTATGGGAGGTGGTATGATGGGCATGGGATCTAATGCTGTGGGCAATTCTTTTCTCAAACCACATCCCTATGATAATCTTGTTCCGGGCGAGAAGCCAAAAGATTATAAAGAGGGTGGTGCTGCAGTAAAGTTTGATACTTTTAGTGGTGCAAAGGATCGTTTGAAGGCTCTCACCTTTATTCAACAGTTTGATGCGGTGTTTTTTGGTGGTAACTTCACAGAGGCATCAAAGGTACGGAAGGCAGCTTCTTTTCTATAGGGAAATGCTCTTCAATGGTGGTCGACACTTCTTCATCAGGATACAGCACCTAGCACTTGGGTGGAGTTCAAGCAAATCTTCTCTTCTTTATGGTTGACACCGACTTTTGAGGTGGATGTTATGACAGCTTGGCATCGATTAGATTCTAGAGATTGTAGCAATCTACAAGAATATAACAAGAAATTTTGGGATGCTTTGCTACCGGTCACATCCGTTAGGCCCGTGTCACTGGTTGAGCAAGTCGAGACATTGCTGTGGGTTACCCAAGGAGCTTCGTGACTATTGCATTAAAACAAAGGTCATTCAACCTTATGCATCTCCCTTACTCGGCATACCCATAGCTCACAATCCTCACGTTTGGGTGGAACCTCTCTCCATGTTTCAGTGTAGAGTCTGTGTGACGGTACTCCAAGTTGGGCCATGAAGATTTAAAGTGCAAATGACCTATGAGTTCCAAGGTATCCTAGAATCTGGATAAACCCTTTCAATGTCATTGTCTATCCACGTCCTATGGAAACAACCAATCATTCTCTTATTGTAATTCGCCTAGCTCTGCATCGTTTTCTGCCTTTATACCTGCAAATTCCTGCAATAGTTCCTCCCCATTTTCGTTGAAAGATGTAAAACAAACCAGCTTGTTTGCTGCCTCAATTTGTTTGTTGATGGCCCCATCTAAGCGCTGTCTTCTTCTTATTCTTATTCTTATTCTTATTCAGACGCTTCTTTACCCCTATTTTGGAAGCTTCTATTAACATTGCTTCTGATTGAGAGAGAGAAACAGAAAGAGAGCAAGAAACAGCTCAACCCTGGCCAACATTAAATGGGCCTTGCACCGCATGGTGCATGATCAAAGTGCCAAATCAAGCAAGATTGGTGCCAGCGCCTTGGCTTTAGCCCCAATATAAAAACTCCTCCTTGAGCAATTTCCAATGCTTCCAAAATCAGCCTCAAATTAAGCAAATTTTTAAGGGTGGGGAAGTCCCTTTTATGCAGCAAGTTCTAAAGGGGTAGGGAATAGTGTTGGTCTAGATTTTGTACAAACATTTGTTGTTCATCTAGGGGTAGGGAATAGTGTTGGTCTAGATTTTGTACAAACATTTGTTGTTCATCTAGAGAGAAAGAAAGAAAGAAAATTATATTAAATGTCTTCAAAAGACCATAAGGTCTATGAGACATAAGGGATTACAAAGATAATGTGTTACAAAAAACTGGTATAAACAGACAAAAAAGACAAAATAATGCTGCCTAGCTAAAGCCCCAAGGCTTTGGGCCTTGGGGCATGTGTATATCATGTAGCTGGTGTGTCCATGCCGTCCACATCTACATCTATGAGGTAAGACACATCCGCTACTCGGTGGGGGGGGGGGGGTTCAATACCGCTTAAGTATGTCTGGCAGATCTTGTGCTGCTGAGTTGAGGGTCTGCACCCGGGTGGGCGTGGGCGTCAGGCCTGTTGGATCTGGCATGCTCTCTCAATGGTGACCCCTCGCTGTTGGTGCTCTGGGTAAGGCACTAGCGGATCTGCCTGAGCTGGGGCTCCTCCTGTTCACGGGTACGTCTGGTCATCTCGGGGGGTTGTCTGGGCTAAAACTCTGTGAGGACTCTCTGTGATGTGTCCCGTCCTGGTCTCTGTGCCCTAAATAGTCTATCTCTGTGGCGACACATCTCCAACAGATATAAGCCTAGGCAACACTGCTCCTCATAATCAATCACCCTGGAGAGTTGGCCAAATCCCTCCCTGAATAGGCAATGGTATCAGCCCCGAATCTCATAGCATAGCTGCTAGCATCTGCAGATATAGTGCTCCGAGAGAGAGAGAGAGAGAGAGAGCTACTCACCTAAACTTCACATTTTCATTTGATGTCATGAGTGAGAAAGAGAGAGAAAGAGAGTCATTTACCTTCTAATTCATCTACATGTTGCGCCCATTTACCATTTCCGTACAACCATCTCCACAGCATCATAGCTTGACTGCTCTTATGCCCAAAACTTTTGACCCAGTCCTGTACATATCTGTTTTTGTGAGAAAACCTTGCGAGGCTCAAAAGGAAACTCATAACCACATGTTTTTTTATTTAACCAGTTAATGCCATTAGTCAGACCTCAAGCTCGTTATAAGTCATGCCCTTCAGCAAAACTTTGCCGCCTGGATCTGCATGGGAAATAGTTGACTCTGTAGCCAAAGAAAAATGAGAGCCACTAAAACTCCGGTGTGAACAGTTCACGGTTGATAAGCTGGTCACATGCCAATCTTAAAGCTAAATATAGAAAAAGCACCCACTACATTGCAAGGTCAAGTATGAAAAAGAATACCAACCCTAATGGCTCCACAAATGTAAAGCATTGAACTGATTACTGGTTTTAAATTCATCTGATCCAGTCTGACGAGTGTAGCCCAGTGGTAAGGCATTTGTCATCCCAAACCCTGCTAGCTACACCTACTGGACGTGAATGATGTCTATCACCAAACACTATCTATAAATTATAATCTCACTCAAAATAAAAAAAATCATCTAATCCACAAAATCAGACACACCCCAAAACATTTTATGCTAATTCTTATACTTATGGAGCTTCAAGAAATCTGTTCACTTTGTTATGTCTTTTCTGACTAAGATGTTGAACACACGTGCGCACGCACACACCCACGAAGAACATCTATGCATGCATACATGCATGTATGTATGTATGTATGTAGGTATGTAAGAATGGATAGATATGTGTATGCCGGCAAGTGTGTCCACACACAATACATCCAAGCTTACAAGATGAGATTGTGTTGACAAGCATGCAATCACAAATAGCTTTTCTGATACACTAAAATTCTTTAGATCTGATTTTCAACTAATCAAAAACAAAAGAAAAACTAATCAAAAACAAAAGAAATTCTTTAGATCTAAACTAAAATTCTTTAGATCTGATTTTCAACTAATCAACTAATCAAAAACTAAAATTCTTTAGATCTGATTTTCAACTAATCAAAAACAAAATTCTTTAGATCTGATTTTCAACTAATCAAAAACAAAAGAAAGCTAGTTGCAAACTAGCCTAAATAAGAGGGTGCATGTGTGTGTGTGTGTGTGTGTGTGTGTGTGTGTGTGTGTGTGAGAGAGAGAGAGAGAGAGAGAGAGAGAGAGATTATGTTATCCTCTCCTAGAATACGGCCTGAGACCCAATCAAGCAAGTTTATCTTCGAGGTACTCCAGATTATGGCATCGCCTATTCCAGTGGTGCTGATTTGGTTGGTTTCACAGATGCAGGCTGCATTGATACTCGGAGGTCTACATCTGGATATTGCTTCATGCTTGGTACAGAATTGGTTTCTTGGAAGTCTCAGCATTTGTGCTGTGCTGACACTTCCCCGGTTACCATCTTCTTGTGTTTTATCTTTCTTTACGGCAACATCCTCTAAAACACTATCCATGAAGGGAAGGGGGAATCCATCCTTGATAGTTGCTTTGTTGAGAGACTGGAAGTCCACACAGACACGGATCTTGTTGGTCTTCTTCTTGGGCGAGATCACCATGGGGGAAAGCCATTCAAAGTGTTCCACTGGGGAGATGATTTGGGTGTCCTCCATCTTTTCCGGCTCCACCTTGATAGCTTCTACATACTGTGGGTTGAGCTTGTAGGCACGCCCACGAACGGGTCGAGTGCCTTCCTGGAGAGGAATGGTTTGGACACCAATGGCGGCTGGAACACCTTCCAAGTCCTTGTCTGTCCAGGCAAAGACATCCTTATAAGATCGGAAGAAGGCGACAACTTGGTCATGGAGGGCGGGGTGGTCCCACAGCCAAGAGGCTAAGAGGATGGGATGAGGCTCCTCGAAAGTGCCGAGATTGAATTCCTGGACACGGTCTTGGCAAGATGGAAGGTTGAGCAGTCGGGGTTGTGGGCAGGCTGGTGGTAAATTGGAAAGATGCCATAGTGATCTTCTGTCCAAGACTTA
This sequence comes from Cibotium barometz, assembly GCF_041138505.1. Lineage (NCBI taxonomy): Eukaryota > Viridiplantae > Streptophyta > Polypodiopsida > Cyatheales > Cibotiaceae > Cibotium > Cibotium barometz. Next base: position 41,352,073 of record NC_141090.1, read on the forward strand.
GGACACTCCCCTAGTGGAAAAGTTGGTGTGTCCTCAAACTGCCCTCTGTGACGCCCCTCGATTGATTGGTTCTCTTAGGCCTAATGTCTCATACTGCTCAGAGGAATGGGTGGTGGAGTCTTTTGGGACCTCCGTGATGTCCACCTTGTAGGATGTCAAGCCTTCCGCTGTCTGGAGCCAAAGCCAGTCAAGGAGTTCCGACTCATCAGCATGGGGAACAAGGCCGCCTTCTTTCGTCGGCCAAGAAGTGGACATCGGAGAGTTGGGAGAAGAAATGGAGGCTACTATGGCACCACGGATCCCTTGGTCCAAACCTTCCTCCAATTTGAGTTCCTATGGGCAATGCTCTTGAGGAATCCACAATCGATCGGAGCCCCAATCGTGCCGAACACCTATACTCTTAAGCCATGGACGACCAATGAGTAATGAGAGGCCCCTCTGACTTCAGGAACCCGGATCACTACAAAGTCGAGTAAGAATGGAATCCCTTGGATTACTACAATGACACCTTCCACTAGGCCGATAGGGGTCACCTCCCATTGGTCAGCCATCCGGACACAAAAGTTGGCCGCATCACCTGGAGACCTATTGCATGGAGTGTGAATTCTGGGATGAGGTTCACCCCAGAGGCACCGTCGCCGACTACCCCAAAAAGCGGGGTACCATGAATCTCCACAAAGAGGCAGAGGCTCCAGTAGTCTGTAAGGGAGGGGTTGGTACGACTAATACCCATGCAACCGGCCACACTGGAGGGAAGGGGAAACCCACCATACTGCCCACCGCTAGAATTGGTGGTCGTACCATTGAGTTGCTCCAGGAGTGTACTGAGACAATGTCGGACACTAGGGCTAATCCGAAGAAGATCAAAGAGGTTCACTCACATGGTATTCCCCTTCAGTAGATCCTCCACAGAGAAAGGTGTAAGCTGTGGTTTGGAATGTGGAAGAGAGGGGGTAGGTGGTTTGTCCGACACGGAAGGTTGTTTGTGGTCCATGGAGGTCCTTGAGGGCCTACAAGAAGGACTGATCTATGACTATAGGGGGACTGGCAGAGTTTTATCATTTGGCTCATCCCCTTGTTGCTCTTTAGGCATGGCCTTCCTTTGTGATCTGGTGACCACTATGGCGGATGGTGGATCCTCATGAGTAGGTGTTGTGGGTGTCATGGACACCCCAAAAGTGGGAGAGGAAGGTTTGTCAGTGGACGGAGGATGTCCTACAGAGACTAAGTGGGTGGTTGGGGTTGGAAATGTGGTCGTAGGAAGTGGATGCCCTTTGCTTGGGGAAATCCCGGGTATAGTGGTCCTTGGATTCCGGACAATGCCGGCAGGGTGGAGCACCTTCGGGGGAAAAGGGCAGCGACTTTAGTAATGACCATATTGTCAAAATACGCAGCGGAGATGGTAACCAAATCTGAGACCACAAGAGCAAGTAGAGTGCAGAAAATAGACAGCACAAGAGAAGGAGAGAGAGAGGCATGTAACTCTTCTCTATACACATGATCTCGAATCTGAAAACTAGATACAATGATGTGGGGGCCATGGGGCCATTTTATATGGCCCCATATATGGGGTCGGCCAATGGAGAAACAGGCCGCCAGCCTCACGACTGGGTCCCTCCAGTCGGCCAACCAAAAAATCCTCCACGACCCCAACAGAAAAAGTCGGCCAGCTCCATATGCATATGAGTGCAACCGGCCAGCTTCTGTGTGACCCTGCCAGCATAGGGCAGCCACCCACACCATGGAAAAATGGGGAAAAATGGGAAAAAATACGAGTGAGGAAAAATGAGAAAACACCTATACAAGGCGGGCACACCCACAACAGAGGCCCTGGTGTCTGATAAAGACGAGATGACTTCTAACACCCCCTCTCAGCTCTTGGCTGTTAAATCAACCCTAGGGAGCTGGAGTGCCGCCAGAGCGTAGCCTGAGGTAGAGACTTCATGAAGAGGTCCGCCACATTGTCCTCCGTCGAACAATAAAGTAGCAAGACCAGTCAAGATCTTCTCACGTACAAAGTGATATTGTATCTCTATGTGCTTGGTCCGAGCATGGAAGAACGGGTTCCGAGCAATAGCTATACAACTCTGGTTATCACACTAGATGACTGTGGGCTCCTTCTGTAGAAACCCAATCTCGCCTAGCAGCCTCCGCAGCCACACAACCTCGCACGCAGCACCACAAGCAGCCTGGTACTCTGCCTCTGTCGAAGATAGGGCAATAGTTGGCTGCCTCTTACTGCACCAAGAAACTGCTCCTAAGCCAAGGGTAAAACTGTAACCTGAAGTAGATCTCCTCGTGTCTGGATCTCCTCCCCAATCTGAGTCACTCCAACCTTGGAGTCTGACTCCATCCCCTCCTATGTAAAAGAGTCCTAGATCCTTCGTACTCTACAAATACCGCAAGATCCGTCTGACTCCATCCCCTCCTGTGTAAAAGAGTCCTAGATCCTTCGTACTCTGCAAATACCGCAAGATCCGCAATCCTGCGTCCCTCAATGGTGTCTGCATAAAAGAGCTCAACAGCCCCACGGAGAAGCTCAAGTCCAATCTAGTGTTCAGCAACCAGATCAATGAACCAACCAACTTCCAAAACTGCGAGGCATCAACTGGCTCACAAGGATCATTAACGGTTAACTTTGTGTTTGTCTGGGTCTGCCAGATCTCCAATACCAAAAAGAAGTGGAGTAAGCCTAAGTCGGTCATCTCAAACTCCTTTGACAAGGCAGCCTTCGTCACATCAATGTGCTCCACATGACCGCCGGTGAGAATGAGATCATCCACATAAAGGATGATAATCGTAACCATGCCGCGTTCCCGAAAAAGATTCAGGTTAGGATTTGCAACCGATCTCTGAAATCCAGTCCGAACAAAGAAGGAATCAATCTTCTGATTCCAAGCCGTGAGAGCCTGCTTAAGACCATACAAGGCCTTACGTAACCTGTAAACCTTCCCTTTTGATCCTGGAACAACAAAGCCTGGAGGCTGCTCAACGTACACCTCCTCCTGCAGGTCACCATTAAGGAACACAGATTTTACATCCATTTGATACACGGGCCACTGACTGACCGTTTCGACGGCCTCGGTACCAACTCCCATGTTTTGTTCTTCTCAATGGCATCAAGTTCCACCTGCATGGCTTTCCTCCAAGTATCCTGTGAAAGGGCTTCCTTAACGGAAGTGGACTCCTTGTCCGACATAATACGAGACATCACAGCATAGTTTACCTGAAGAAGCTCCGCTGTATTGCTTTTGTCGCGGACTCTGTGCGATCTTCGAGGGCCGTCCTCTGTGGTCCACTCGGAGGGTAGCTCTGTGACACCTGACTCCCAAAGGGTGTCCAACAACCACCTGGGTACTCGAACAGATCGTTAAGCCTCCTGCCATTGCGGGGGCTCTACTCCAGCTGCGGGCTCAACCTCCTGTACTGACAGAGGTTGATCACCTGGAACAATGGTCTGGGAATCATCATCAGACTCTTCTGGATCTCCAAGAAGTGGCGGCTCCTCGACAGTGGATACTGGAAGATGCCCATCAAAGACCACATCCCGGCTGACAACAATCTCATTCCTCTCTGGATCATACAATCTGTATCCCTTGGAAAGAGAATTATACCCCACAAATATAAGCTTGCGGGATTTGGAGTCAAGCTTCCCCCCTCTGCTTCTTCGGAATATGTACATACGCATCACTCCCAAAAACACGGAAGTGCGAGACATCAGGTTTCCTGCCAAAATATGCCTCAAACAGAGTCATTTTAGGTACTGAAGTCGTTGGAGACCGGTTGAGGGTATGGACAGTCGTTGCCACAGCCTCTCCCCAAAGTGGACGAGAAAGATCACGATGCTCCAGCATGGTCCTCGCCATCTCCACCACAGTCTTGTTTTTGCGTTCTACAACTCCATTCTCTGAAGGCGATCCTAAGTCTTTACCTGCAATCGAGACTCTTTTTCCACCATCACGTGCCAATCCTTGAACCGTGCAAAAGCTTGGTCCTTCTGATGCTAGGTTGGGGCCATTGGCACCAAGCAGGCTTGTGGCAATTCGACCTCAGGTTGGGGGGTGGTTCGAGGCACCAAACCTATGGTTGGGTGGTGAGTCGCTAGCCACAAACTATCACGGTCATGCGATGCGTCTAAATGTCGGGTCTATGAAACCACGATAGGGTTTTGGTTCTAGGTTAGATAATCCTCGGGCTTGGTGTATGGAGACTGTAAGAACCACATACTTGGAGACACTAATAGGGTTAGAAGAACACCCCAATTTGAATCGATGAGACGGCGACGGATTGTGTCTAGGAACTCACCTCTCAGCCATAGGCTCCATTCTAGAACCACCCCCGAGCTTGAGGTCAAATTGCCATTAGTTAGATAGGCCCCGAGGGCCATGCCTTGGCATCCCATATCACGAGTGCGCCATCCCACTTGCAGCTACTCTGGCGATGAGGTCGTGCTCGTCCAAGTGGAGCTCCTCATCATGAGGGATCCTTATCAATAATCATAAGTGACCCCTAAGTCACGTATATAGTAATAACCTTGCTATAATTGGCCCTTTGCTTTATTAAGCTTTTAGCTATATATAGCCCTTGGCTTACTTTTAATTGACTCTAAGCTAATTTAGACCTCATCCTTGCTAGCCCTTAGCAATATGGGCCAGTCCTATTGGCCCTAGCGCCCAGCTAAGCCCTAATCCTAACCGTAGGTTAGCTTACCCCTTAACCGTGGGTTATTCTAACCTTGATTAAGCAAGGCCCAGTTTGGGACGTAACATTATCTCCCTCTTCTATTAGATTCACATCCTCGTGAATCCAAATAGGAGATAACTAACTATAAGTCCAACCTCAAATTGGTAATTCCCAACATAGTATCTATGTAAGTTCCCTAGTCCTTACCTAAGCCAGTTTGGAACTCCTATAGTAGATCTAGGTTACTGGAATTATGGAATCCCTATGAGGTGACTTATCAACTAATCCGATTCTCTAAAGGTAGAATTAGAACTCATGGAATTAGATTCATAGCTAGGAAGTGGAATGCTAATTCATTACCACACAAAACTTTAGAAGATAACCTCAAAATAACCTTTGAACTATAGTAGCACACACAGTTTAGTATATCATACCAAACTCTATGTGCCTTTTTAGCAATCACAAGCCTACTAGTGTTGTCACGTGCACAAGGGAGTGCCATGGCTAATCCGAGGTCTAATCCCAGCATTTAGCCCTAATCTAGGTGCATACATTTATCATCATCAAGTTAGCATCCTGTTGGCAACAGATTTCAGCATACATCTATCAGTCGGCAGCAATAGATCCTAGTTGGGAGCATCACCCAGGGTCGACAGCATTTATCAATATTTATGGTGAAGAGTTGAGCATTTTATGTTACTTATTTCATGCTAGAGGACACACAAGTTGGCTGACAGTCCCTGGAACTTGCCGACTAGCATCCATGCATCATATATAAGGAAGTAGTGCATTAGCTCATAAATCATCTCAATCCCTTTTGGAGATTGGTCATAAGTAGTCAGGAGCCCTTTTGGGAAGGCCTATGGCCAAGCATAAATGTAACCTTTATGGCCTCTTAAATGCATAATTGGGCCTCTTGTGGCCTTGCTAGTGACCTTGGACAAAAGGCTTTCGCACATGCACACACTAGACTTCCTAATTGACCTGATTCGTGTTCTAGGCACCTGATTAGCGGTCTAGTAAATACATGGGACATCTGTACATCATTACAGCTTGCAAGTGGGTAACATTTGACTTGTGTGGGACTTGCACATAGACGTTGATTGCTCCCTAGACCTAGATGGTTCCTGGTAACATGTCCATGCGGCGTGGACCCTTAAGGGCTCACAAAATGCATAGTGCCCATAAAAAGTGTCTTAACTGTATTGATTAGCCAATGACCATATGGCACCCATACTGCACATGACATGCCCTCTTGCTTAAATTGATGGCAGGAGTTGCATTGCCTTGTAGCCACCAAGGGTGTCCACACGGACTATCCACCCCACACAGATTGTCCACCGCAACAGTGTTACACCATCACAGTGAGTCAACGGAGGCGCCAAGCATTGGGATCATCTTAAGCGGAGACGCACCACCACAACTGACACAAAGAGGTGCACCCAACATTGAAGGCTTCAACGGCACTGACGGATCCGACTGATACTCCAACGGCATCTCCTAGAGATAGGAGATTCTACCAAAGGCTACGCTGCCACCTCAAGGAATCCCACCAAAGATAGGAGATGCCACTGACTCGGCCTCAGGCATATATGGCCCCTCGACCCATCTTGGAGGACATCCTGTTGATCCCATCTTGGAGGACATCCTTATCTTTATCCCTCACTATCATCCTAAAGGACATCCTTCATGCTCATATGTCATACCACTTGTACCTTGTGTTTTGTCATCAGCTTGAGCTGTGTCGTCCTCTTCACTGTGACCTCTGCTGAGTGTTCACGGTATAGTGAAGGACATGTATTAGTGTTCTCTGAGTAGTGCAAGTGTTCTTGTTCCTTTCACAGTCTTGTCTCTTCTTGTGTCGTGTTCCACTCCATAGTGTCTTTTGTGTTGCACTGTGAGCATGGAGGACTCCGGACATACTGTCTAGAGAAGAGCCACCACGTAGTGTGCCGGGCAACCAAGAGTGGATGGAAAGAGCACCAACAAGGCATCCTCCCGCTCAAGACCCCGACTCTTACAAATGGAGATGAACCGTCGGATGTGGTCATCCACATCCTCAGTGGATGATCCTTTGAAGGTGGGAAGCTTGACGTTGACTCGGCCCAGCACCGTGGAAAGGGGTTCTGTGCCAAGAGGATTGGCTGGACTAGGAGGGTTGGCTTGGCCTCCCGCATTGTTGCCGAGGGTAGGATTACCAAGGTTAGCTGCCATAGGAGGAGGTGGAAGAGGGTCCCTAGGTGGTACGTAGTTGAACCTCTACCGACTATGGCCACATATTAAGAGAGGACTCTTAGGTGGGCTAACTGGACTACCACGGGAGCGTGTATTGGGCATGTAGAGAGGACACGACACAGAAAGAGGACGCAATGCATAGGAAAGGGGGAGCTGATACGACTCCCAATTTCGAGAGTCCCACCGGGCGTGCCAAATATTAGTGTACCTGTAGCAGGCCCAAGGTTTTGCAGACAAGGGTTCAGTCAATTTCCAATCGACCACTTTGCAGACTCGACCACTCTGAAGGACACCTTCCACCGGACCTTCTGTCCTGGTAACTATGAGGACCGCATTCTCCAAGAGCTGGGGAAGCTCTAATTGCTATCAAGGGAGAGAGTGTCGGAACTCATGACACGGACCATAGTGCTGGTGCTTTTTGACTTACCTTGGCGACGTCATGGTGCGTCAGTGGGTGACACAAGCCTTACCCAAGTCCACCCAACAGAAGATTCGAGAGAGTCGGCCCACACCAACAACATTGCTGGAATTCTAGGAGCTAGCCTCCTAACTTGAAAATGTACGACTCATGTTTGAGCGTGATGTAGGCTCTGTACATCCAACAGTGACAATTGGATGACCCAGTGGCTTAGCTGAAGCGGGAGCTGGAGGCACTCAAAGTGAGCCAGAAGCCTCCGAACAAGGAAAGTACCTTGCTCCAACTCAAAAGCGAGATTGAAGAATTGAAGACTCAACACGAAGCCAAGAAGGGGCTGTGGTGTGCTATATGCCAGTCACTTTGACACACCATCTGAGAACGCCCAAAAAGGAGGTACTCCTTTTGTGAAAAAGGAGGACATGAAGATAAAGATTGCTACTACCTCAAGGGGTTCCGTCAACTCCATCAACAACAAACTCCTTATCTCGCCTCGATAGTCCCCAACCTTGCCCAATATGCTACAGCTGCCGTTGCCGTTCCACAACCCTTCCATGTTGCTACACCTCCTCCTTGCCTACCCACTCCCCACGTGACCTACCTCACAATCGTCCCGTGCTTTGTTATAGATGTGGGGAATACGTGTTAGAAATCATCTCCTATCTTTATCAGACACCAGGGCCTCTGTTGTGGGTGTACCCGCCTTGTATAGATGTTTTCTCATTTTTCCTCACTCCCCGTATTTTTTCCCATTTTTCCATGGTGTGGGTGGCTGCCCTATGCTTGCAGGATCACACAGAAGTTGGCCGACTGCACTCATATGCATATGGACTTGGCCGACTTTTTCTTTTGGGGTCGTGGGGGATTTTTTGGCTGGCCGACTGGAGGGACCCAGTCGTGAGGTTGGCGGCCTGTTTTTCCACTGGCCGACTGCATATATGGGGCCATATAAAACTGCATATATGGGGCCATATAAAATGGCCCCATGGCCCCCACATCATTGTATCTAGTTTTCAGATTCGGGATCTTGTGTATAGAGAAGAGTTACACACCTATCTCTCTCCTTCTCTTGTGCTGTCTATTTTCTACACTCTACTTGCTCTTGTGGTCTTAGATTTGGTTATCATCTCCGCTGCGTATTTTGACATGGTATCAGAGCCCTAGGCTCTTGAAAGATCTTGGGAGTTTTTTGAGCAAGAGGGGGATTGTTGCGTTGCTGATTGGTGGACTGTTAGGGACTATTCGGGAAGAGAAGTAGCAAGAGGAAGGCGGGCTAAGTTGCTGGACAGCCACTTGCGGGTTTAAAGTTTTTTTCCCACCGACCCACCCTTTTCAGTTACATACCCGATGGCAGATTTGTTAGAGCTGGCTGAGAAGCATGTGAAGATCCCAACTCTCCCCACGTTCCCTGTGGACCGTCAGTTGGACGGGAACAATTACGGTATCTGGAAGGTTATGATGGAGTCTGTGCTGGAGTCATATGACCTTGCTGATTCCATCGTTATCGGGGTTCCACAGCCGGAGGCAGAGGAAGGGGAGTTATTGTCAACGAAGAAGAACCGTGAGGCACAGACACAGATGTGGGATCGTGTCAACACCAGGGTCTGGTCATTTATCTTCCTCAATTGCACACCACAAGTAATCAATCACGTAAAGCATATGACGCTGGCCAGAGGCATATGGCAACACTTGGCTTCTCTTTATAACAGGGTATCGCCCATGAAGAGGATTTCCTTGGAAGTGCAGATGCGGGTTATGAACCCTGCAAAGTTGTCGACGATGCGGGAGCACATTAACAAGCTGCAGGCCCTTCAGCAGGAAGTCCTCCAGGCTGGGAAGGAGATATCATCAGAAGATATGGCCATTACTTTGCTGTCCCGCTGCTTGCTCAGTATTCCGCTTTCTACTCCTGTTTGATACTAGTGGCAGACTCAGCACCATTACCTGGGAGGAGCTTGTGCCTATGATCCTAGACCAGGAGGAACGTTTCACGAACCCTCCTCACAGCGGAGGTTTGGAGGCCTTAGTTGGCCAACGGCCGAAAGGCCGGAATAACAAGAAGGGCAAAGGGAAAGCTTCACCGGAGAAGTCTTCTGAGAAGAAGCCTGAAACAGAACGAGAGGAACTAAAGGCCGAGCGGTCCTGCAATGATTGTGGCAAGAAAGGCCACTATTGGAGGAAGTGTCCTAAGCAGACTGGGAAGAGTGCTGATTCTTCAGCCTCAGCTGCAAAGACTCCTGCATTTGTGCTCTTAGAGATGATGGACTCCGATGCTTCATCGTCTTCGAGCGAGGAGGCAGTTGGCTTCACCACAAAGGATACCCGAGAATGGATTCTTGACAGTGGTGCTTCCAGGCACATGACTCCGTCCCGTGACTTCTTTCTGGATCTGAAATGGCAGTCAGGTCGCATTTTCATTGGCGACAACTCCACCATTCCGATTCACAGTGAGAGCCGGATGGAGATTGTTCCCGACGGCAAGGGGGGCAAGCATGCCTCCCATGTTCTTTATGTCCCTGCTCTTGGTTTTCATCTTCTGTCAGTGCATGAAGTATGCAAGACTGGCTTTCGGGTGGAATTTGAGGAGCATTCAGTTGCTCTACGGGACCGTGAGACTGGCCAAGTCGTTTGGGAAGGCGGTGTGGAGAATGGTATCTACAAGCTCTCTGCACTCTCATTGACAGGTTCTCAGGTCGGAGATCTGTGGCACTTTCGTTTTGGCCACTTAAATGTGGATGCACTGCGGCGAGCTTTCCAGGACCAGATGGTGGTAGGCTTGCCAGATGTTGGCAGCAGGCAAGGACGTTGCAGTTCTTGCATACGTGGTAAGCAGCACAGGGAATCCTTTCCGAAGCAGGCTTCCAGGCGGGCTTCAAAACCATTGGAGTTGATTCACACTGACTTGTGTGGACCTCAGCAGATACCAGAGGTATTGCAAGTCCCTGGTAGCCCTCCTATCTACCGCGTGGAGACCTCAATAACACATAAGCACCCCTGGGCCCCAAGGTCACTTATATAGCAATAACTTGGCTATTATTAGCCCTTGCTTTATTTATAAGCTTTTAGCCATTATTAGCCCATCCCCATGCCCTAGCTAAGCCTAACCCTAATCCTAATCCTAATCTTGGGTTAGCACACATCCCTAGTCCCAGGTTAACCTAAGCCTAGGCTAATGCTTTAACCTAGCCCATAGGTTAGCTAGCCCCAAGCTACTTCTATTGACATGTGATGACGAGGGTATTGGGGTTTGGAGCAAAGCTGAGGTGCAATAGTGTACTCTCTCTGGATCCTCTATTTAGCTGTCAATGGTCTTGTCGTCTAATTTCTATGATGCATGGTCATGATCATGATCGCTTTAGTCAATGGGAGTCGGGGTAAGTACCTCTGAATGGAGTAGGTTCTTCCCTATCATTAGTCTTTGTTAATATCCTCTGGTAGTGTTACATTGTTACATCCCTAGCTTTGTGAGGCGTAAGAGCAAAGAATTTATGGTTGCATTTCACAGCTGGTCATGGCATTCCATGCACACGGTCAAGGGTTTCTGATGGTGTCTTGTGCACTACATACTAAACCTTAGTCCTTTCATCTTCACATCTAGAATGAGGCTTTCCTACATAGCTTTCATGACTTTATATCTTCATTCAGGTTTGTTACATGCCAATGTGCATTGAAAATTTTTCTTTGTATTAGGATCAGCGCTCTCTCTCTCTCTCTCTCTCTCTCTCTCTCTCTCTCACACACACACACACACTAATCCACACATGGCTGAACATACAAGGCGTACCAGCTGCAAGGTGAAGGTCCGCTGCCTGGCACTGGACGAGACGAAAAGAAGGTGATAGGCTTCCCACACGTGCTCTCGCATAAGCTCTGCGAACCAGACTTGCTGTGAAAATCGTTCGAAGTGCTCCCAGCGCTGCCATGGCCAACTAGGGCCCTGCAAAATGAAGTGTGAGAGAGAGAAATTCTAGTAGTATAATTTTTTATCTAGTAAAAAGAATACACGGAAAAAAAATGATAAAGAAAAAAGAAGATCCTAAGAGTTTTTTTTAGATGTATTTTGAAGAACGTGGGGTCTTTCCATTCATATATAAATATCTTGAAAAAGCCCTTCAAATGAAGATGGCCACGGAATATAATCATAGGCTTGATGTTCATGCTCGTTCTCTCTCTCTCTCTCTCTCACACACATCATCATCATCAAAACTAGGTGCACTCCATGCTATGAGGCTTGCAAAACAAGATTGTTTTTTTTTTTAATTCTTTTACCATGTTTTATGTGCATGCTTGGGTAGCATACTTCGTGTAGTGTGGAGCATATTTGAAATGCTTGAATGAACGTGAATTCAAAAGCATACTTGGAAGCAATGCTAGACTGACATTCGTAAATCGATGAGCTTGAAGCTTGTTCTTGTGTTCGATGTGGGGATTCAAAATCACCTCGCAAATTAGGAAATTACAAATTCATTACCACAATTGAAAATGAGTTTTGTATCATGAATCAATCAATACGTAGGACTAATGGTGGCCGCTTTCAACACTGAATGTGTTTTGGTCCATTTTCGATATCAAAAGTGCTATTTGGGAAACAGGGGAAGGGCATGTTCTCCTATGTTTATAATATTTCAGGGAGAAATGTGCCAACTCCCCGCCATACTTTATGTATGGTTTTTTTTAAAAACTTCACTCACACAAACGAGCACAAAAATCCTATGCCTTGATGAATGACGTGTAACTCAAATTCAAATGTGGTAATGAAATTGGAATTATCTACCTTGCGATGTACTATGAGATCTCTATCGATGTCCATCGATTCCTCATAGGCTTGATGTTCATGCTTGTTCGAGCTCTGTAAGCTATCCATATAAACTTGAGATACTTGAGAAAGACATACATACGAAAATGATGTGCTGCAGAAATAGTATGCGTGAGGAATCGATGGACATCGACAGAGATCTTAGAGTACATTGCAAGGTAGATAATTCCAAATTCATTACCATATTTGAATCTGAGTTACACGTCATTCATCAAGTCATATGATTTTCGTGCTCATTTGAGTGAATGTTTTTTTTAACCATACATAAAGTATAGCGAGGAGTTGGCACAGTCTTTCTCGAAATTTTATAAATATAGGAGAACGTGCCCTTCTCACGTTTCCCAAATAGCACTTTCAATATCGAAAGTGGATCAAAACACCTTCAATGTTGAAGGCGGCCATTAGTCCTACATATTGATTCATGATACAAAACTCATTTTTAAATGTGGTAATGAATTTGTAATTTTCTAATTTACGAGGTACTTTTGAATCCCCATCGAACATAAGAACAAGCTTCAAGCTCATCGATTGTGGACTTCAGTCTAGCATTGCTTCCAAGTATGCTTTTAAATTCATTTTCACTTGAGCATTTCAAATATGCTCTACACTACACGAAGTATGCTACCCAAGCACTCACACAAAAACACAGTTAAAATTTTTAAATAAAACAATCTTGTTTTACAAGCTTCTGAGCCTGTGTGTGTGTGTGTGTGTGAGAGAGAGAGAGAGAGAGAGAAAGTACTTGCTTACGTTTATGCACCAAGACAGCTTGTGCATGAGGTAGTTGGGGATTCTCAAGCATATACAAGCTTGCAAAAGAGGTAGCTTCTTCTGGGGCTGACTAGTAATACATGCGGTCCACAACACAAAATCAACCTTTGAGAGCTTTTCAAAAAGTTTATGTGCATCTACCATGGTTGCACAACTCAATAAGTGTCGTAGCCATGGTCAAACTCGATAGAGACAAGCTCAAAGTTGCATCAAACCATCCCACTTCAAAGCTGAGTATATTGGCTAGTATGAGCTTGTGTGCACACTTGGTGAGCCGCTCACTCATCGTTGTAAAATAGTAGTGTTATACGTGCTGCTATCCTAATGCAAATAGTAATTATCATTATCGGGCGTGCTATAAGTAAAAGTACTAACTTGGGTCTTGATTAATTAGCATGGTAGTGCCTTCGAAGTCACAAGTGGCACCCTTTGACCATATGTTCTCCTAGTAGTCGTTTGATAGCGTAGGAGGCGTGGGCATAAAGGGTGTCATGAGTGAAGTAGGGCCCACTAGGCAACATGACAGAGCAGTCGGATCCCTGCGAGACGAGCATGAGAAGTCCAACAACTGTTGGAGCAAGTTATCTGGCGTTGCTACCTGCACCATCATAGAGTATGCCAACCTGCCCACTACATCATCCTACTTAATGGGCACCACCCACTGCATCATCCTACTTGATGGGCACCACCCACTGCATCATCCTACTTGATGGGCACCACCCACTGCATCATCTACTTGGTGGACATGGAGAATGAGGTGGCCCTTGCAGCCGCGTCACGCCTTTCGTCTCCCTCGTGGGCTTCAGCAGGGAGCCTCCTCCGGAGGAATTGCTCCAACTCCATGGCTCTTTGTTGATGATGATCGACCTCCAGATCTCAATGTAATGGGGATACCTGGGCAGAAGGCTAGAGGGACGGCAAGAAGTAACTTCCGCATGTTATGTTGCAGCTGTGGTCAAGGAAAAAATGAAAGTCATGGAAGGCTCGGCCAAAAAGAGAGTTGTTTTGAAGAATAAGCATGTGTCACCTACTACGAGCACGGTGCCTGCGTTGAGTTGCCCCTCCTCCCTATGCAGCATGCGGCATTCCGCTCTCACGTCCTTCTTCAACTCATCAACAGCCCCCCCCCCCCCGGCGGCTCCTAGCCTTCGTGTTCACACAATAGCTCGGTGTAAGGCAACACTTACATTAGCATGGGTCGTCAACCACTATGGGCCATCTTGACAAGCGTGTGCTTGAGGCGTCTGCGATGGTAACAGCTGTCGGACTGCCTGCAATAGACAAGCTCATGGCCGAACAAGAGCCTGGGATCACTATTGACAAGCGGCCTTTGGACCAATGACTAGACTTTGTACCTGTGCCCTATAACAAGAATGGAAGGTCGCAAGACTAGGACAGGAAGCTGTGTTTTTAGATAGTAGAAGGGTGCGTTTTTAGCCCTGTGTTTTTCATCTTTTTTTACCATCATGAGAAGCCACGTGCCCTTCGTCCAAGCCACATGGCCATGTGCCCTTCATCCAGCGCTAATCCACGTGGCCTAACCCACACTCTTGCTTGCTTTCCCAAGGTATTAAAAAAAATTAAGCTTGAGTATATCATGAAGCCTCAAAAGGCAAGTTGGCTAAGAAGTTTGGAATTCACATGATGAACTCTACGAATTGTGAGGAAGGTGGTGGATGCATATGGCTCTAATTGATAAGGACAAGGAACAAGATGGTGACTAATATGGCCATAGCACGCTTTTACCCATGGAAACTATCATGGTACCATAAAATTTGGTTGATTGTATAAGCATACATTCTGAAGTTTACACATATACACACACACCCCCCCACGAGTAAAGTGTATGCCTTGATTAACTATTGAGGTGAAGACTATATAAGATTCAAATTGTCTCATCGTGATCTACCATTAAAGATGATTGACACAACCTGCTTTAGACATGAGTGAACTAGTACCATGGTGTCCCCACAGGCTTCAGGGAGGAATAACATTCCTTGCTACTGGTCATGTGCCTAGAAGCCTCATTGTCAATGATCTAAGAATCATCATGTGGTGTGAATTTAGTTGCCTCACTGTACACTTCTTCAATGGCAACAAACAACTCTATTTCTACATTAAGATTGGACTTTCCCTTGGTCTTGAGAGTGCCATTCTTGGCATTTGCCTTTCTTTTGATATGCATTATTTGCCTATGTGCCCTTTCTTGTTATAGTAAAAGCATCTAGCCTTTCTTTTCTAATTAGAAGAGTTGAAATCATTACCCTTCTTCTTTATGTTGGCAGAGAAAGCCTCATCGCCACCATTGTGACTGCATCCTCATCCTCTCCTTAAAAAGTTATGAACTATAACTCCTCAAAAGTGAGAGGAGTAGGCCTGATGCCAACATTCAAAGATGAACTCTTAGACAACAATAAGTGAGATCTGAGGAGAGAACACTCATGCCGATTGAAGCCATTTGGTCACATAAATCTTTAATTCTGTGAGACGAACACTTCCATTGCTTCAACTTTGTGCAATTTCTCCGGTTGATGTGGATTTTAAGATTTTGAATCCTTGAGAGATTCGTGCAAGTGTGGAGACATGTTGAACCATGGTCAACACACTATCTTCTACACTAGTGATAATGGTGTATATGTGTCCCTTTGTCTCTAAGCTTAGACAAGGTCACATATTACATCCCTTGTTGGTGGGTAAACATTAACCCCAATGGCAGTGTCCCAAAGCTCATAAGAGGATAGGATAGCCTTGAGTTTGAAAATCCAGAGGTAAGAATCGGTGTCATTGAGATTTCCATTAGCACCAAATGTAGTGGGCAATGTATTGAGGAAGATGGTATATATGTGGAGAAACATTGTGAACCCTATTCAACACACTATCTTCTACACTAGTGACGATGGTGTATATGTGTCCCTTTGTCTCCAAGCTTAGACAAGGTCACTTATTACATCCCTCACAATGGTGGGTAAACATTAACGCTAATGGAAGTGTCCCAAAGCTCATAAGAGGATAGGATAGCCTTAAGTTTCAACTTCCGGAGGTAAGAATCGATGCCATTGAGATTTCCATCAGCGTTGAGTGTGGTGGTGAGGAAGATGCCATTTCTCCTAAGAGACAACTAGCAATAAGTTTTGCACACTGAGCCGAAGCTCTCATACCATGTAAGAGGCTACAACATGTAATGTATACAAGAGGACACTCATGATAATTAAGATCTTTCACAACACAAAACTTTAAAACTTAAATTTCACATAATTAAGATCTTTCACAACCATTTCAGAACTAGCAATAAGTTTTGTACTGAGCCGAAGCTCTCATACCATGTAAGAGGCTACAACATGTAATGTAAGAGGACACTCATAATAATTAAGATCTTTCACAACCATTTCTTCTAAGAGAGAACTAGCAATAAGTTTTGTACTGAGCCGAAGCTCTCATACCATGTAAGAGGCTACAATATGTAATGTAAGAGGACACTCATAATAATTAAGATCTTTCATAGCATAAAACTTTAAAACTTAAATTGCACATAACAGAGATAGTGAAGAATATTATGTTACTAATGTGATACAATAGATGGCAAAGCCCCACACATATATTCTCCTATTAAAGGGAGCATCAATGGGTAATTTGAATTACTAATGTGATACAATAAGTGGCAAAGCCCCACACACATGTGCTCTTGTGAAAGTGAGCATCAACGGGTAATTTAAATTACTAATGTGATACAATAGGTGTTAAAGCCCCACACTTGTAAGAGGGAGCTTCAATGGGTAAACTACTGAGACATAGCAATCTAGAACTGTTGAGATAGAGCTTCATTAGGGGATTTGTTGAGGTAGAGCTTCAATGGGTATCTAGAACTGCTACGATAAAGCCTCAATGGGTAATCTAGAACTATTGAGATAGAGCTTCATTAGGGGATTTGTTGAGGTAGAGCTTCAATGGGTATCTAGAATTATTGAGATAGAGATTATATGCTTACAGAACCTATGAAGTAAACTCACAGTGATGACTGATGAATTGTGTGGAGAAGGGGTTGACCACGTGTATCTATATAGGCTTGGGTGACCATGTATCTATATCGGAAGTAAACTCACAGTAATGAGTGATGAATTGTGAGAGAGGGGTTTGACCACGTGTATTTATATAGGCTTGGGTGACCATGTATCTATATAGGAAGTAGGTAGAAGCCATCACTCCTAGGATTCTATTTATGCGCCATTCCTGCTAAGAGCACCACAATGATGACTGATGAATCGTGGGAGAAGGGTTTGACCACGTGTATCTATATAGGTTTCAGTGACCATGTATCTATATAGGTCTGGGTGACCATGACATAACCATGTAGGTCTACGCTCGTAGAAGTTGATGCCATAATTCACATTGTAGATTTGGTCCATAAAGATGTACAAGGTAAACAACAATGTCACCTCCCATGGCCATCCGGGCTTATCTTGGGCCCTGTAATGTCAAAATAGGGTGTCCAAGAGTAAAGTCTACCTACTCCATGTGTGGATCGTTATGGGATAAAAATCCACTATAGCATGTAGCCTCTTTGACAGTGTGACAAATCTAATCTTAGCCTTTATATATTTAGTGTTAACTTTTAATTTGAATTTGGATATAGTATTCAATTGCCATGTTAGACGTAAGAAAACAATGTATGTAAGAAAATTACGTGCTTGGATGTATTGCACAAGTATATGCGGGATGAGGGCCTAGGCACATAACTTGGGACATAGGACGGGTTAATGGGCAACCCAAGTGTGAATAGTCCTAGGAGTAAGTAACTATATAAGTCACTTATGGGATAGCTTGTATACCTTTTGACACCTTTTACTAATCCAGCTTTGCTTAGCAAGCTTCCATGGAAAACTCTCCCATGTCATAGACATCCATATAAATGAGGTCTACGTCTCCCTAGACTCCACGTTAAACGAGTCTCCCACTTTCTCCCTTCTTTGAGTGGTATGATAGCCTTGCCTTTGATCCCTCTCTCTCTCTCTCTCTCTCTCTCTCTCTCTCTCTCTCTCTCTCTCTCTCTCTCTCTCTCTCTCTCTCTCTCTCTCTCTCTCTCTCTACTTGCAGAAATTTCAAGAAAAGGTATGGTTTCTTGATCTTCTTGATTTTCTTGAAACTTCTCGCATTTTCTTAAGATCTTGATCCAAAGTGATGGAAGAATCTTGGATTATGTCAAATTTTCCTTGATTTTGCCAAATTTTGATGTTTCTTTGGAAAGATTTTGGATTGTGGACCAAATTTGGGCCAAATTTTGAGTAAGTTTGGAGTAGCTAAGTCAAATTTAGGGCAATTTTACAATGTTTCCTACGCTTTCTTCATCTAATGGAGGACATCATTGAAAGAGGCTTCCATATTAGCTATGGATTATCATGAGTAGAAGGCCAACTGTGTAGGTGACAGGATGTATCAAGCTTTGCTACTGTAAAAGCGCATGTGATGATTTAATAAAGGGTAAGAGGCACATTGTAGGCAACAAGATGCATCAATTACTATTTGGACCGAAGGAAAGGCTGCATTTGACCTGAGTAGGCAAAATGCATGAGCAACTAGTGGCATTAGAACATTTGACGCATTTGGCATCAATTATCGTCGAAGTGCATGACAGCCTGTGCACTCTGTGTTCTCACGATCAAAGTGCATGACAGCCGTGCACTATGTGTTCTCATGATCAAAGTGCATGACAGCCGTGCACACTGTGTTCTCATGATCAAAGCGCATGACAACCCATGCACTCTGTCTAAATCCCAAAATTATAATGTTGTTTTTTACTGGGCCCTCTTTTATCCCTGCACAGTGAACCTTTATGGTTGGAAAAGTAAGCGATATCAAAATTGGACACTTGACTCGGCCCACTTTTATCCTTTTGCAAGTGAATCTTGTAGATGATATCGGAATTGGACACTTGAGAGCTCCAAACATAACCCTTAGAGAGTACTATAAGGCTATGCAAACACCTTGAAAACAATCCAATCATCCTGGACTGAATAAGGGTTTCATGCTTCAGTATAAATTATCAAAAGTGCCCCCAATTGCTATCTAATCCTCACAATTGCATTGGTGATGTCTTGGAGCCATCCAAAAGCATGTGCAACACCAATTGGTATCCTTATGAACATTCAAGATTAACTTCAAGTGTCATGCATGTGTATTTTGCAAAAAAAAATTGGCATCATCTCGTTTGTTTTTGGTCCCGAATCTCAATAATCCAAAGCATCAATTCAAGCATACCATCATTGTCCCAATCTCACTATCTAATGCACACACCCAATGCATCCCAACAAAAGTTGCCAGTTCTTGCCCCACTGGTGAGATTACTTGGGCTCCATTGCTTGGATGCAATCCATATGGCTTGGTGCCGATTTGATGAAGTGCATCAATGCTTGTCGAACGATCTCCCAGCCAACCACTTCCTTCTTCTTTACCAAAGTGTAGAATCTGATGCCAAGGACCGAGGCCATGTCTTCACTTCTAATGTATCTAATCCCCTTTCATACCGCTTTACCAAGGCACTCATGGCACGAAAGGTTCAAGCCATGCTCCCCTTTTGCCTCTTCACTAATGCAAAGGTACCCTGACACACATTTTAGATTCTACAAATGAAGTGTAAGTACAATGTGTGTGGTAGGTGTAAGCCTCGAATAGGTAAAACGAAGCCACTTACAATATAGTTGCATGCCAATACGTTTAATCTCATTACAAGAGTTTAATGCCAGTGAAGAAGTAAATGTTGATATCCTTCGCGGAATCCATGGTACTTCCTCATCCACATAGAATCTCCCGTGCACAAGCAATCAAAACCAACACATCTATGCCCTCACCATAGCATTTGCATGGGTAATTGCATTTAAGTGAGTGGGCTCATGCCCTTATTTTAGCATGTACTCATGCTCATTCCATCTCCAAAAGCATCATAACTCCAAAGCATCCATAGGCATCATTACACAGAGTTTAGCTTGTGAAGTTGTGCAAAGCTTTGTGACTATCCACCATGAGAAAATAAACTTCAAAGCAAGATGCATGAGGAGTCTTTGTCTAGGTATGCCGAGGACTATTAGTATCTTTCTTTCTTTGTGCCGAGCTTTAAGGAAAATGAAGACATATATAACTTTATGAAAAAACTAGACAAAGGTTTCATGCAAGTGATCCAATGCATTATGAGAGTGTCCTAAATGAGATCTTGGTGTTGGTGGGACTTTGCCACATGCAAACTTTATCTTTTATTGGGAAATCTACAAGGAGTTCACTCCAGTCCATACCTTCTATTGGAAGTCACTCTTATGAGAACACTACAAGTGGAATCAAGACAGAATCAATGTACATGAATTGTTTGTGCCATCATCTCTTGGTCTACCTCTTGATTTGAGCAGGGATGGATGGGCTATTATGCAATTAAATTTGGATGATGGTGGCTTTACAAAGAGCAAAAGGGGATATCCATTCACTCTTGCATTTTGTCAATGCATGGATGATGATTATGTGGGGCTTTATGAGCACATTATGAGAGTTGAAGTGGACAAAACACTTGCTATAATTTTCGGATAGCACGATAAGAAGAGACCATGCACGTATCAATGCAAAGATTTGGATTTCATCTTGAGTTCCGATTACACCTCTACACTAGTGGATCATTCTTGTGCTAATTTTATGGAGGATGTCTTGGATTTTGATGATAGTATTAGAAGCATGAATTTATGCATTGATGTGGATGATGAGATGACACGTGTTAAAGACCATGTTGATGAAGTGACACTCTATGACAATGCATTGTATGAGCCTTGGATGAGAAGTGGATGATCCATGAAAATGCATTGTATGAGCCCATTGGGATGGAACACATGAGGGGGACCTTGTTTATGATGAGAAATTTTCATTTAATATGGAAGTACCATCACCTAATAGTGGATGTGCCACTAGGAGCTCATTTCAGTCCAGGGATTCTATAAGAGGAAACTCTTCTTGTTGGGAGACTTCAAGGGATGGAAGAGATGAGGCGGATTACAAGGAGGTCTCTTTGTATACAATGGGGGCTATAAATGCATTTGTGGATAGATTTGGGCATATGTGTAACGATGAGATACAAGACGAGAAAATACATGTTTCTCTTGTTGAGGAGAGTGGGATTAATTATGAGGCATATGAAGAGGAATATCTCAATGAAGAAGGCAGCCATGAAGATCTTGGTAGTGATGAAAGTCAAGATGCATATGAGGTTAGTGAGATTGAAGATACAAATATTGAAGACTATCAAGATCAAGATGTCGATGCTATTGAGGGTTCATATGTTTATGATTCTTATGTTGATGGTATATTCATTGATGATGCCTATGGGTATGATCCATATGTTGGTATCTATGGGGACGATGCATATGCTAGTGAGGATGTCACTTTGGAAGACCATGGTGATCTTTTATTGGATGGAGATCTTTATGGAGTTCCTTTTAATCCAGGTGGTCATTTGGACTCTTACCTTGTTGGATCATTGCATAGGACTTCCTTCAGCACATGTGGCTATGCATGTATGTATATGGATCGATGGCTCTTGGTACATCCATTTGACCCAAGTGGATACATGACTAGCCTCGCCCATCTACGAGACGGGTTTCAAAATTGGCCCTTTGATCCAGGGGATTCTCGAGTCATTATCTTGGGGTGTACACATCTTGGATTTCCATTTGATCTATGTGGTTATATGATTATCTTCAACTTCAATGGTACACCTTTATCCTTTCCATTTGACCCTGGCAGCTACATGACTCATGTGGGTTAGGTGGATCTATGTGGTCACATGACTCATGGATCGATTTTTCGCTTCTGTACATAGCCTCTTGTATATGATGCGTGCACAAAAACCCTTTGGCTTCGAGGATGAAATCATTGTAGGAGGAGATGGTTTGTTATGTAGGAACATTATGTGCTTGGATGTATTGCACAAATATATGTACGCGATAAGGGCCTAGGCACATAACTTGGGACATAGGACTTAGGTTTGTGGGTAGCCCATGTGCGAATGGTCCTAGGAGTAAGTGAATATATAAGTCACTTTATGGGATAGCTATATACCTTTGAATAACTTTTTTTATATTACTAATCAAACCCTACTTAGCAAGTTTCCATGGAGAACTCTCCCATGCCATAGACATCCATGTAAATGAGGTCTATATGTCCCTATACTTCATGTTAATGAGTCTCCCTCTCTCTCCCTTCCTTTCAAACAATGTCACGTATTGCCACCAAAGTAATTGTATGTGATGCATTTTCCATGGGTAGTAATATATTTGCTTGTGTGATTTGGCATGTATTACTTTTTTAATCCTTATGACTTATCCTAATTTCTTTCCTTAAGATTTCCTTAATTCTACCAACTTGAATATTTAATCACATCTAGAAACATATACGACTCATTAACGAGAGCTCATAGAGCCTCTTACATGTTTGTGTGGTTTTGAGTGTAGGGTTACTTTAACTTTCTACCATCACACCCACAATACAAAAGTATTGTGTGGTTTTGAGTGTAGGGTTACTTTAACTTTCTACCATCACACCCACAATACAAAAGTATTTATAGGGCCATAGCAAGGTATTTTTGTAAGGATCACAAAAAACTTTTCTACCCTTGCAACAAGTGTCACAAAAAAAATATCTATCCTTGCAATAAGTGTTGTTAAAACCCTCCGTGTACTGGTGCCACGCAAAAGATCTCAAAAAAATCCTGACAAATTATGAGGATTATTATAAGCCTTTTATTGACTTTCGTAGCCTTTGCAACAATAACCCTTTGCGAAAGAAGCCTCACTCTAGTAACCACATTTTTAGGGTTACTACTACGATGCATTTTTAAAAAATGGCAAAATGGGACAAGTTACATTTGGTTGCACGGATGAATAGTACCTATAAACTTGGGTGCATTCCACAAGGACTATGTTAGTTTGGTAAGACATTGCATTTACATAGCTAACGAAGAAAGGGAAAGATAAGAATTTTGACTGGCATTATTTGAGGATGATAAAAGGAGTGCATTTTTTTGTGTGGAGACTTCAATATGTGCATCTACATAGAGGATATACAAGAAGGCAATTGCAAGATCATAAAACGAAATAAGGAAGCTATATGAAATGCACTCACCCTAAAAAACAGTACGGCGAGCTAGAATAAAGAGGCCCAAAACAATATGGCAGCCATAGTGCATCATCCACCTCCTTGGGATACGGAAGTAGTATAGGAGGCCGTATTGAAGGACCCACAAGCACTTATTTCTTGTACTCATAAACTCATGGCTAAAATTGCAAAGGAAAAGGCACAAGTAACCAAAATCAAGGATACACCAAGACGACCACGAGAGCCCAGCCACCACAAGGTGAGACAGAGGAGTGCTCCGATACTCATGAAGAAGAGTTAGGACATGAAGACTTGCCATCTTCAACCTCTACAACAACACAAGAATTACAGGTCATAAACACAATTGACCCACGTATAGAGCTTAAGGTTATCACTCTCTCAAAGGGCTAGGCTTATCAACCATGCAAGAGAAAGATGCCACAAAGGAGAAACAAGCAATGCCCATCACATATATGCCACTAGAGGTGATTGTAGTCATGGATACATCAGAAAAAGTGTGCAAGTCACCATGCCTAGCCCAGGATCTATAGAAGTTTATATGATAATAATTATGCCAACTAGTGTAGGTGTAGATATGCCATCCACGATTACTTTAACATTACATATTGCATTGAATAAGAAAGCACATGTTGTAACACAAGTGTATGAAAAGAACTACTTGATAATGTGGCTATGGATGTAACATCACTCTTACAAACTCCTATTCCCACCCCCATTTTGTTCACCAATGCCACAACCATAATAATACTTTAAAAAATCATGATTGTGAGGATGCTAACAAGGAGGAGGAAGGAGAAAAAGTAGTTTCATGTAACACATGAAGGTTTAAGTGACCTTCCCTTTTTACATCAAACAAGTAAATTGCCAATGGAATACACTGACTGCAACCTTACAACAATGCTTCAAGGCCTAGGAAATTGATGTACATCCAAATACAAAGTTATAGATGAGTACTATGCAAAGTATTAAAAAGTTGATGACCCACAAGAGCAATGGGTGGCATTAAAGGAAAAGGATATGGTTCTTGGTTGAGGTAAAAAGAAGCAATACCAAGAGAGGGAAGACTACATGATGAAAGGATACAATATAAAGGACTTAGAGCAGGACAATATTGTCATAAGCTCAAAATTAAAGATGAGTACTATTATGCAAAGTATTGAAAAGTTGATCAGCTAGATGAGCAATGCGTGGCACGAAAGTAAAAGGATATACATCTCAACAAAGCCATTGAAGTAAAAAGAAGCGACACCAAGAGAGGGAAGACTACTATGAAAGGATACAAAGAAAAAAATTCAAGGACTAAGCGAAGGATCATAAGCTCAAAGTTTGCATCTAGAGAAAAGGATCTAGAGGCTCAAAAATAATTATGCATTACAGGTACAAAAACAAGTTACAAAAGATACACAGATCCAAGAGGCACAAAGGATCCATGAATAGCAACTATAGTAGAAAAAGGTAAGTTGGATCTTATGCAAGCAAAATTCACAAAGGTAGAAGAAGACTTGACCTCCATAAAAGAGAACTGTGAGAAGAGCATTGCAAAAGAAGACATAAGAGAATGAGTTGCAAGGCCATGTCACTCATCTTCAAATAGAAATTCTTAACAAGAGTCATGCATGAGAAATCCAAGCATGCATGACAACCTCCTACAAGTTACCTAGTAGGAGAAGGGGTCCTTAATAAGAGCCATCGAGAGGTAGTCACACATCTCAAAATGCTTGTAGCTCGAGAAACCTCCTACAAGTTACCCAGTAGGAGGAGTCTTTCAGAGCCATTAGGAGGTAGTCACACATCTCCGAATGCTTGCAGCTTAGGCTCATGCTAGTTATGTCAAGGTTAACCTTGCTTAGGTAAAGAGAGTTACAGACTACTAGAGCAACTAGAGAAGAGGCCATCACTCAAATGCTTAGGTCTCAAGATGAGCAGATCATCCAACTGCTGCTGCAACAACAACTAATGCACAGAAGAAGTGGCCAAAACCAACAATATAGCCCGACCAAAGAATGAAGCAACTCATTGAGAGGGCTTCTCATCTTGCTTCACTACCAATAACTCCAGCAAGGACCCTTCATCGAGCTCTTTCTCTCATCATTAATACTCTCTCTTCTTCAATAATGGCATTGACATTACTAAGGACCTAACCAAGGGTCATAAAATTTATACAACAAAAAAATACTAATCAAGTTGTAGGGCCCACCATTATTATGTGTATCTTTCATTCAGACCCATATCTAACAAATAATACTGGTATGTACACATATACCTTTCACTCCATAGTTATCAACTTTAGGTCTCCAAAACTCTGCCATTTTGGATGAGAGGGAATAACTATTGGATTTGTTTATGCCAGATCCTCTACCATCCACACCTGCCATCTTGGATGTTTTGAGTGGTTTCAGACACAAGGCTACCTAGAAACATATGATACACATAAAAATCTTCAACTTCATTGAGAGCACATTATATTACCCACATGAACTTTATCAACATCTATAAGCACTTAGAAGCCATAGCATTATATCATCCACATGGTATTTTTATACTTTATCAAAACATCTATAAGCACTTAGAAGCCATGCTAATTTATTTGGTCAATGATTTTGTAAGAGAGCATATAGAATATTCCCAAATAGCTAACCAAATTCAGAGAGAAGGCATTGATGCATTTTTTGCTTCCTCAAAGCCATTGCCACCACCTAACCTAAAAGAAGAGGGGGAAAGCTCTAAAGATAAATCCTCATATTCTTGCATCATTAATTTCCCCCTAACCACTCGTTTACTACCACCACATCCTTCTCTTTGAACACAAAGCAATGTCAATGCCACTAGTAGGTGGACTAATACTTCTTTTTCTCCTCTTCATCTTGATTTACCTACTAATCCACTTGATCCCCAAGGAGTTACCGACTTCAAATCAAATGACAAAACTTTGTAATGTGGTTAGCACTCCCCCTATTACTTTACAACCTATGTAGGATCCCATACAAGAAGTGATGGAGGCCTTGCCACCTTACAGTCTATGAAGAGATGATCCACATAGGTAACCCACTTCTAAAACTAAAGTTGATAAGGCTCTAATGGAGATCGCTCCATTTGATCTAGTTATAAGAATTCATCCAAAGGCCTATATCACCACTCCAAAGAAGTAGCCATGGATGTCGCTTATGCAGATGTGGCAGGTGAAGGAACAACTCGATGGGAAAACATGGCCAAGCACACCAAGTTAGCAAACTTGCAACGTGCATAATTAGAGATGTTAGAAGCAGATATATCTAGCACATATAAGGGGAGGCTATGTAGGTATTTTCCATCATATGGTGTCAACCACCCCTATTGAAGCTTTTGATATATACATCCAACATGGAAAAAGGAATTTCTTTGCATGGGAGAATGTGTTTATATCTACATACATGAAATACTAGTTCTAAGGATTGATCCTACCTACATGCCCGTATACATGTATGCCCATGAAGAGAGAATATACTTTTCTAGAGTTTAAAGGTTAGACATAATGAGATTTACAATCTTCCATATTTTCAGCTAACACTATATAAAATCAAAGACAATAGATGCTCCTTTTGATAGAGTTTGGCGACAAAAGATACTCGATCCAGCACTAGTCGTTCACATCATACAGGTTGATGATAGTGATCATGGTACAAGACCACATACGCAAACCAGATGTGCAACAAAACCTTTGTTCTAAGAAAAAGCTTTTTTGGGTGGGACCTTTCAATGTATGAATGAAAGATGTTTATTCTTTGCTCATTTAAAGGTTCAAAATAGACTTTATTGGAAAGGGTAGTTATTTAAGGCTGCCCAAACAGGCTCTCTAGTAATGGGCAGTTTTGGAAACTTATAATGCTTCTTCTATAAGCATATTCCTCTATGTGTGAGGATATGCCCCGTGTGTGTACACTACTTTATACCTAAAGACACTTCACACACTAGACTACTTATACAAAGGAGGATGTATAGACATGAGGTTCTAAAAGGGATATACATAGCAGCTTTAAGAAACATAAAGGACCTAGTTACTCGAGTCATTGGCATAGACCACAATGCGGGTGCAAGAAGGATTCAAATGATTATTGTTAGGGAATTAATCTTAAAAACATTTATTGATTGAAGATAGAAAGGTGGGAGGAGAACTCATGTATGAGAAAGATTTTTTTGATGGCATAAGAGCTCCAAGGATTATTGAAGCTTAGCAAGTAAGCGATTCCCAATACTTTTATGTAATGTATGTTGGAATTAGGGTTGCAGGAAAGCACACAAAGCTTGAAGAAGAAGAAGCAAGAATGCACGCAACACAAAGTGTATTAAATTGTGTCAATGTACAAAAAGATCAGTTAGCCCTAGAAGGATGGGCGTATATACAAGCCGGGGGAAAAAACCTCCTAAAGAGGGAAAAAGTGCCCCGGCAGTCCTAAGTGTGTTCACACACATCACTGCCTATGTATATGGCAACAAATCCCCCCTGGGAGTGATGGTGTGAACGAGAGCTGGCACTCGTATAGGGGAGTGCCATGCCCGAAGTAGATCAATCCACAAAGGGGAGCAAGCCCAAAGCTTTGCGGAAAGCTTCGAACTTCTCACGAGGAAGCGCCTTTGTGAAAAGATCGGCGAGGTTGTCCTGTGTTGGCACATAGGCCAAGCTGATCTCTCCTGCTGAGAGTCTCTCCCTGACATAGTGATAATGCACCTCAATGTGCTTTGTGCGAGCATGAAAAACTGGGTTTCTCGCAACTGCCAATGCGCTCTGACTGTCAGTGAAGATAGAGGTGGCAGACTCCTGTCCAACACCCAAGTCAGCCATAAGCCGTCTGAGCCACACACACTCAACCGTAGCTGTGAAAGCTGCCCTGTACTCAGCTTCACAACTAGAAGTGGCCACAGTAGGTTGCTTCTTGCTCAACCAAGATATGCACGAGCTACCGAGCATGAAACAAAAACCACTTGTGGACACTCTTGTGTCATAGCAACCAGCCCAATCTGAGTCCGAAAAAGCATGTAAATCTGGCGGCAATGATCCCCCCTTGGGATAAAACAACCCAAGATGTATGGTGCCACTCAAGTAGCGAAAGATGCGTTTAACTGCCTTCCAATGCTGAGACCCTAGGCTATGCATAAACCTGCTCACCTGTGAGACTGCAAACTGAATGTCCGGCCTCGTAATGCATACATAAATGAGGCAACCAACAGCTGTCTGATAGAGTGTGACATCAAAGTGATCTCCAGCATCATGAAGACTCAACTTCAAACCTGTCTCCATTGGAGTAGCAATAGGTTTGCAGTCTTCAAGGCCAAATCTCCGCAACAATGTCTCAATATACTTTGTCTGACACAAAGCAATACCTCCATCACACTGCTTAAATTGTATCCCCAAATAATGATGCAAATGCCCCAAATCTGACATCTCAAAAGAGGCATTCAAGTCAGCCTTAAAATCAGCAATATGACTCTCATTTGGTCCTGTGAGCAGCATGTCATCGACATAGAGAGCAATGATTAGATGTACACCATCCACACGTTTAACATACAAAGTGCTTTCTGTTGGACTATTCTGAAAACCATGTGCAGTCAAATATGCATGTATCTTTTCATACCATGCTCGTGGAGCTTGCTTTAAACCATATAAAGCCTTTTTCAACCTGCACACTTTGTTTTCCTGCCCTCTTTGAACAAAACCACGAGGCTGCGATACATACACCTCCTCATGCAAATCTCCATTCAAGAATGCAGTCTTGATGTCCAACTGATGTACATTCCAACTATTATGAGCTGCCAATGCACAAATGCTACGAATGGTAGTCATACAACAAGTGGGAGCAAAGGTCTCATCAAAATCAATGCCCTTTTCTTGAGCATAACCCTTTGCAACAAGTCTAGCCTTATAGCGATCAACACTACCATCTGGCTTTCGTTTCAACTTAAAAACCCACTTACATCCAATGGCCTTTTTACCAATAGGCAAATCACACAAAGACCATGTACCATTCTTCATTATAGCATCATATTCACTTTGCATTGCAGCCAACCAATTTTCTGAATTTTGTGCCTCATCAAATGAAAGAGGTTCTTCCTCTTCACACATACTAGACACAGCCAAAGTATAACAATCTGATGCATAAGAGGCATGCTGAAAACCTGAACGAGTACGACTAGATATAGGTGCATCAATTTTACTATCACGCAAGGTTTGCACCAGCCATTTAGGCATATTTCTAGCCTGCTCATTTTCAGCCCTATCCTCATGAATTATATCCTGTATATCTGCATCAGAAATAGGCTGATCTATGATGTCGTTTGAAATCTGCATAGGCTGAATATTTGCCTCATTAGGACTTACATTTGAATTCCCACCTGTAAATAGAGGCAACAATGTATCAAATACATCCCGTGAGCTCACACCTGTCTCTTTGGTACATGATAACAAAGGCTGCACAGCATCTTCCACAAAAACAACATCTCGACTAATCAAGATACGCTTTGACTGCGGATGATACAATCTGTAACCCTTGCTCTCAGCACTGTAACCAACAAAAATGCATTTGACAGCCTTATCATCCAATTTTCTGCGTTGTTGCACAGGCACTAAAGCATAGGCCAAGCAACCAAAGACACGCAAGTGACCAATAGAAGGCTTCCTGCCATGCCAAGCTTCGTATGGAGTAATAGACTGCAAGGCCTTAGTAGGACACCTGTTGAGTACATATGCAGCACACATGACAGCCTCAAGCCAAAACGCATGTGGCAAAGCTTGGCTCTTGACCATACATCGTGCCATCTCCATAAGTGACCTGTTCTTCCTCTCAGCAACACCATTTTGCTGAGGGGTATACGGCACTGTACATTGGTGTTTTATCCCACGACTAGCCAGAAATGCATCAAACTCTTTAGACATGTACTCCCCCCCTTGATCAGTACGGAGGGTGCCCACAGTACAATTGGATACATTTTCAACCATAAGAAAAAACTGTTTGAAGCACAAAAACACTTCGGACTTTGCCTTCAGTGGATATACCCATGTATGCCTTGAGTAATCATCAATGAAAGTCACGAAGTACAAGTGTTTACCAAATGACGGAGTTTGCATAGGCCCACATACATCACTATGTACAAGTTGCAATTTGCGAGTGGCCCGCACAAAACCATCCTTTGGAAACGCAGAACGCTGCATTTTGCCCAAAATACAGCCTTCACAAACATGTTTCAATGGTGCCTCAAGAGGGGGCAATGAAGCAACCATATCAAATTTCTGCAAACGCAGCAAACTAGCAAAGTTCAGATGACCAAAACGAGCATGCCATAGTTTTGCATCTGAAACTGCCTTTTCATCAGAAATTGCATTTGCTGAATCTTCCACACACTTGTCATAAGAATTGAGCCTATACAACCCACGAAACAAGGTGCCAGATACAATAATCGTATCACCAGAAGTCAAATCATGAACAGTACATCTGTCATCCACAAATTTGGCTACAAGTCCAAGTCTAGCAAGCGTAGAGACAGACAATAGATTCTTCTTTATCCCTGGCACATACAAAGCATCTGAAAGTGTGAAAGCGCTGCCATTTGCAGTAGTAAGCATAATTTTACCAATGCCCTTCACTGGGTAAGAAGCATTATTGGCACATGTGACAGTATTCCCATTAGGGATAGCCTCAAGAGAAGTGAACATATCACGATGCGAGGTAATGTGCTTTGTAGCACCACTGTCAAAATACCAAACATGAGAGTCAACAGAAACTGCCAAACATGCATCATGTACAGATGGGTCATACTGGCAATACACGCTAAACGCCCATTCTGTATCCTGCACAACATTTGCAGAATCTGCATTTGTAGAAGCATCCGCTATTGTGGCTGCATTTGACTCTTTCTTCTTTGCCTCTTTAGCCTTTAGCTTAGGGCAATTCTTAATGACATGATCATTTGCCTTACAATAGTTGCACCTGGTCTTTTTCTTGCCTTTATCAAGAGCCTTCTCAGACTTATTGTTGCTACTATCTGTGGAAGTAGAAGAAGTTGCAGACCTACTAATAGGAGAAGAAACAGTGGAAGGGGCTGCCTTACCACTTCTTTTCTGCTGCTGGGCAGCCATAAATGCTTGATCAACTGCACGCTGCCTGACCCTGTTTTGCCTAGACTGCGCTTCTTGCAAGAGCTTGTTCACTAAAGTATCATACTTGACAGCATCAGGTCTATCCTCATTAAGAAGTCTCCACGTGGAAGCAAAAGTCTGATATGTCTTAGGTAAAGCATCAAGAACAGTCTGCACAAGAGAATGATCAGGAATAATCTCACCTGCAGAAATCAACTGTTCTTTGAGATCTTTAATCTCAGCAAGAAAAACATTCATGTCATCATCTTCCTGCATAATCTTCAATTCTAGCTCTTTACGCAGGTAAGCGATTTTTGCCTCGTTACGACCTGCATACAAACCTGCTAGAATATCCCAAGCCTGTTTTGCTGTTTTAGCTGAACGAATATGTGGGGTGATGTTACGCTTGACAGAAAGTGCAATCAAGGCATGAGCCTGCGCATCTTTACCATCCCAACGAGCTTGTTCAGCAGTGGGTAAAACAGCAGCAACAATAGAGCTGCTAGAACCTGCAACATCCTCAACAGATCCTACATCCACAGAACCTGGACGTACATCCATACCCTGCACAATGTTCCACACTCCTTTTGCAACCAAAACATGCTGCATCATGTATGCCCAAAGTGGATAGTTGCTGTCTCCATCCAGTTTGTCTTCAGTAGACAACATGCGAAATACATCATTGCTGTTATCAACCATGGCCACTGACTGAAACTGATGCAAAAGCTACCTGTAATGAAGCAAAGACTGAACAGAAAACAACTCGTGCTATGTAGCATGGTCCACAATGGAGTACGTATGCCTGTTTTGCAGAAAACTGCACTGTCGAAATTTCTACAGAAAATGACGAAAACACCTGTGCAGAACTTGAAATGCAAAAACGGAACCCGAAACGACCTCACCTCAATCAGAGAACGTGAGTCGGAGGGTGCTGCCGGCGTAGCCCTGGGAGCCGATGCCTGCTCTGATACCAATTGTTGGAATTAGGGTTGCAGGAAAGCACACAAAGCTTGAAGAAGAAGAAGCAAGAATGCATACAACACAAAGTGTATTAGATTGTGTCAATGTACAAAAAGATCAGTTAGCCCTAGAAGGATGGGCGTATATACAAGCCGGGGGAAAAAACCTCCTAAAGAGGGAAAAAGTGCCCCGGCGGTCCTAAGTGTGTTCACACACATCACTGCCTATGTATATGGCAACAATGTAGTAAGCTATTTCAAAATTTGATGTTTATGGATAAACACATTTGCGCACGCTAAAGCAAATGGTCATGAAAACTTGTAAGATTAATCGACCCCACAGGGATAGTAGCAATCTTGAAACTGAAAAGAAAAAGACATTTTGAGTTTTTCATGATAGTTGTTTCCCCTTACAAGCTCAGAACTCACATAAAAGATGTTGACAAAATAGGTTTAGGGTCAAGGATGGACATGGTGGATCAAATGGATGCTAACGGCACTGGTGATTTGTGACACTCTTGGATTTGCTTTGATCATGTTCATAGAATCGAGGGATGGCACACAATGGCTGTGTATGACCCCTAGTGAGTAGTTTCATCTTATTGGCAACCTTCACTCATGAAAAGTTTACTTGTACTAGCCAAAAGTTTAACTTATCAATTAATTTATGTATTTAATGTCCAAGAGTTGTTAACAATAGCCACTTATAAGTAAGCGAGAAGATAAAGAGGCATAGATCTTATTCTCAGAGAATATAAACTTGGTTATAGTTGAGCATCGAGGGAAGCCTATAATTTTTTTGGGATTCATTGGCTAATTGAAGCTGGTAATTGGAATGCTATTTGTAGGGTTTATAATAGTGGTGAAATGATGGTTGGAAAAGAACGCTTGCGCCTTTTCATCGAAGAGATAGTCTTAATGTTCATACAAATACATATATTTTCTCACAGTACAAAGAGGCACACATTGTGATGTGTTAAAAGTGGAGGATATGTAAGACAAGATGATGCTTTTATATAATTCAGAAAAATATGTACTTGGTGGACAACTAGTAAAGTTATAGATAAGAGCATTGCAAAACTTGATAGGTGGCTCAGTTTAGTAGCATTTTAGAGTAGGCCACTGGGGACACTTCCTTACAGGTGCATAAAGCTTCTTTGTTTTGTGATTTCTTCTTAAAATAAGATCGCGTCAAGCCCTAAGAGTCATGTGTGTGTGTGCAGGGTGGGGATCCCACAATGCATTTGTGCTTAAGACTAATATATCTAAATCAAAGCATGGGAGTTGGGGCTAGTAGGAGAGGGTTATAAGCACAAAATTAACCTCTATGATGCTAGTATCATATATATGATTAATACAATCTTACAATGCACTCGGAAATTAGATTTCATGGAGGGAAAATACATTGGTAGTGGACTTGATCTTCAAATGCTAATAGATAGAACTTTGTCAGGATAGAAGACTAGCCTGTCGCTTGGAGCCACTTCACGATAATTGGTGATGTAGCCATGGGACTCCAATCTTTACGGATAGGATCAAATTTAAGGGGGAGAAGAAGACTATTCAAGCAAAGAGACCTCTTTACCAATGTGAGAAGAGGAAGATGTTGCTAATTATAGTCATAATCTTAAATTTATATTTATGACAATAGACCAGGTAGACTATGTAAAAGCAAAGGATGCAGCAATAGACTTGGAGGAGTAGGACATAGATAAACAACTAGTAGAAATGGAGAAAGAAATTCATCACACTAAGTGGGCTATCATGAGATTTCCAAAGACGCTTAAGCAAGGTAAAGTGCCATCATTGGGTAAAGGGTCGTAAATGTGATGTGCAACTTTGAGGTGGGGATGTAGCTCGATGTTTTCTAAGTGATTGTTAATTGAGAGAAATGTGCTATTTCTGCAATACTAATGTGAGCCATACATGGAGGATTCAAACAATGGTTTTACATTCACCCCCTACTGTTCCTTATATATGGCCCATTACAAAGGGCACATCCTTGAAAATTGGGAAAGCATAAAAACTTATTTGTGCAGGTTTTAGTATTGGTATTTCACTAGAGGATCTCCCAACATCCACAACTTCACATGGTGATAGTGTCCTTCTTGAAATAGAAAGTTATAAGTTTCCTTATAGAAAAGGCATATCTAAAATAACATTTGAATAGATTTAGCAAGCGTGGACATAAAAGTAGAGATTGTTGGAGAAGTTTTATACAAAGTTGGTGTAAAAAAAATATTTTGTTAAAAAACAAAGGATGTTGATGTTATGTGCACATTATATTATGTGCATATACTAGGAGGCTAACCCACCCTAGGCATGTGAGCATGGGAGTATGGGAACATGCTTTAGTGGGGCAAAGGTTAGACCTAACCTTGGGTTAAGGTTAGGGTCAGGCAACCAAGGGTCACACATGGAAATGGAGAGTCAAGAGTCACTTGAGAGCTCTCCTATATAATAGGGGCATGGGACTCTCTCAAGGAATGTTCTCTTGTGTAGAGCATAGTATCTACTCTCTTACCATTTTTTCCTAATTATTTAGGAAATTTTTATGCTAAAATAGGTATTTTTAATGCATTTTTTATGGTTTCTCGCAGGCATGTTTGCAAATTTCTGCTGAAAATCAATTGGGGTAGCATGTTGATGCATCGGGTTCTCTCTTGTGTCTCTGGGATATTTTCTATCTCTCTCATCAGAATTTTCCTTCAAAATATCTCTTCCGCATGGGAACACCCCTTATGTGGATATGATTAATTAAACTTTAATTAATGATTAACCAACTTAATTAGTGGTTAATCTTTCTGTTTAACAGAGGAAGAGAAGAAGAGATGAGAAGAAGGTGATGATGAGGTTGTTGACGTGGAGAAGGGGAAGAGAAGAAGAAGCTTGTGCTTCTCCCTCACAAAATCGCGCATAGCCTGGGGGGGTTGTCACGGCCAGCAGCATGCACCCCCCCTAGGTTATTCAAAGTGTTTTTTTTAAAGCTTGATTAAAGCTTTTAGAAAAAAAATCTTATTTTTCATGATTTTTTTAAATTAAAAAAATTTCATGAACCCTTTGGCCATTCAGGTCGAGAAATTTTTTGACCACTCAAATTCAGGGAGTTACTTGTCTTTTTGGTTTCCGCAACCCTTGGCTGTTCGCATTCTGGGGTGACTGTTTGGGCTCCGAAATTTGTGTCTGTTTGTATTCTCGTGTGTTCGAGGTACAATTAAATTTTTGAAAATTCGTGAAAAATTAGACAGATTTTTTCAATTTTTGGAATATCCAGGGTTGTTGTTTGGCATCTGGCGTGTCCATTCGAGCGCCCGTGACCGTTTGATTTCTTGTAAAAATATAAATTTTTGCCTAGAAAAATAGAAATTTCATTTTAATTAAAATTAGAGATTTTAATTGGATTTGAGGATTGTTGGGCGGAATTAAAAAATTTCGTGATCGATTGGATTCTCGGGGCAATTTCATTTAATTACAAAACTTAGGAAAAATGTTAAATTTTATTTTAGAAATCATAAAAATTACTATTTTTCGTATACCAATTGTATTTTGGTGAATTTTATCACTTTTTTTGGGGAAATTTTAGATTTGGAGTGCCATAAGATAGGATTTGGTGGAGTTCAAAATTAGTAAAATTTGAAGTTCTAGAAAAATAGAAAAAATTAGAAAAAAATCATGATAATTCATTTTTCTCAAGAATTTAATATTTTCAGGGGTTATTTAGTGTTCAAGTACATTTTTACGTGCTAACATTCGATAGATGCAGATTATTCACATATAATTAATGTGAGTGTGCATTGTTTTAGTAGTTCTTTCCATTTAGGTTAATTCTAGATGGCGTTTTCATGATTTTTTTTCCGTTGTTTAGCCACCAAAATGCTGATTAAAGTATTTTTTCTTATGTGCAATCGGTTCTAGTGAATTAATTTACTATATCATTTTGGTCAAGGGTGGTTAAGTGAAGTTGGTACAAGTGATTCGTGATTTTTGAAAAACTTTATTACCATGGTTCACATTGACTTCTCTATCAATGATAATGTCGATGAGATGTGTGATCATACCAACTCAGAAAGGGAAGATCTTAAATTCCAAGTTGAAGAAGAGGAGGCTATTGGAAAGAGTGAATTTATGGAAGTGAGAAAGCATCTGGAGGTAATTATTGCCAAATGCCATGACGAGATAGAGTCACTGATGAAGGTGCAAATCTTGACTTTGCAAAAGACTCTTTTGACGGCACCTCCTAATCCTACCAAAGTAGTTGCTCCATCGTTTGCACCAAAGGTGTATGACGGTGAGAAAAAGGAGAAAACTCAAGAATTTGTAGATGCTTGGCTCAATAGGTGGACTACACACTTTGCCTTTCATCCATTTACCGATGCGCAAAAGTTGCAGATGGCACAGGGGTTATTGAAAGGGAAGGCATTGACTTGGTGGAAGGATCTCAAAGAAGATTCTATTTCTACCTTTTTTGGCAGAATTTCGAAGAAGCCTTCAAAAAAGAGTTTGTCCAACCAAAGGATGAATTCGAGATAATTGCCAAGCTTGTTAAAAATAGCATGGGAAATCAGTCATTTGAAATTATGTGCAAAAGTTTAGATAGTTGTCTGGCAAAGCTAAATCAGATGATCGTACCTTATGTGGGATATTCATCAACATTCTAGCTCGTGACTATCAGTATGAGGTAAAAAAATGCAAAGTCAAAATGGCTGAGGATGCTATTCAGGCAGCTCAAGTTTTTCAGGTCGGTGCCAACACTTCAAAACCATTGTCTAATGAAAAGAAATCCACGTTTACTTTTTCGAAGAGTGGACAAAAAAGAAAGATGGTTTTTACACCAAAACCAAAAAATTCTGACAACGCCAAATTGGTTGTCAAAAAAGATAGATAGTATAGTAAATATGTTGACCAAGAATACGTGGTATATCACTGTTTCTTGATGGTAGAAATACGAGTATAGGCATCTCCATGTGGCATATCTTAATTCCTTTTTCTTAGAATCTTATCATGAAATGTAATTTGTTTTTTATTCTCCTAACTAGCACTATAATGTTATTGTTCTTACATCAATATTACCCCTTTGTATATTTTTAATGTTACATGATCTATAAAATTGCTTGTTAGAAAAGATAGGTAGTTTAGTAAATATGTAAATCTCATTAGTGCCATCTTTCTCGCTCACACACTGGTAAGTTATCGATAACCCAATCTGCTCACTCACTCGTACTCACTCCACAGATGTACCCCGTGGCCACATGTAACTCAGCTCTAAGAGTGGACGAGAGATATGAGACCCAAGGGGACTTAGGATGCTTCTCATCTTCCCTCTAAAGCATAACCAACTTGCGTCTTATAGCTCGCTCCTTGTCTAGAGCCTCTTTTTTCGTGGCCAAGGCAATAGAATGATAATGCGACTAGTAAGTGTGTCTAGAAAGTAGCTTACCAGTTTTCACCACATTGAAGCCCATCCGATTTGTGCTCCTACAGAAGTAACACATCCATAAGTCCACCTATAA
This sequence comes from Cibotium barometz, assembly GCF_041138505.1. NCBI lineage: Eukaryota > Viridiplantae > Streptophyta > Polypodiopsida > Cyatheales > Cibotiaceae > Cibotium > Cibotium barometz. Next base: position 41,389,709 of record NC_141090.1, read on the forward strand.
TGGCAGGGGGGGTTGATCCTTAATAAGGCACTTCCTAATGCACGTGGGAACCTCCCTAGACCCTACACATTCCATGAGATAATCCTTAGGTAAAGAGGAGGTTTTGATTTTGGACCTGAGCAACAGCTTGGTTGAAGTCTAAATCTACCTCTCATGATGTTGTAGAAGGGGTTAATCCTTATGGGGTAAAGAGGAGGTTTTGATTCTATACCTAAGCAACTGCTTGGCCAGAGTCTAGATCTAACTCTCATAAATGACATAGAAGTCGGCAATCCTTGGAGCAAAGCCTAATATTAGCATGTTCACTTTGACTTGGACTTTGTAGAATCTCTACATATGTACACAACGGTGCAGGACATGGTGACATATATCTTGCTACACATCTTGCAAGGCCTCATAAGATGGCAATGTGTCCTATGCATCCATATGAAGTGCATCATGCATATTGTCCATCTCAAGCAAGGAGGACTTAACATAGTCATTCTGCCCTAATGCAAGGAGGACTTCACATAGTCATTCTGCCCTAATGTAACATCCTTTTGCGAGGATAACTCTACAAACTCATCATTGTGTGCATTGTCCTTGGGAAGCGCCTCATCCTAAGCCCTAGCATTCCCACCTAGAGGGCGGCCCATGAGAGATGATCCACCGATCCTGGCAAAAGGCTGGCTGAGGTAGAGCATTAGGCTATGTTGCTTGGGGAGTGCATTTGTGTTGCCTCCTATGACTTCTAGCCCTAGGGCGATCCCATGGAAAGTGGCCTATTTAGGGCATTAGTCAGGTTTGCCTAACATCTCCATATGTTACTACAAGGGACCATTAGGTCCCTTGAAGTAGCACAATATCCTCAAAGGGCTCACTGTCAACACCATAACCTTGGGAACACCATTAGCCGAGGCTACTAGCAAAATTGGGAAAAGCTAGGATGGTGGGTACTTATAGGACTAGCCCAAAGGTTGCCACCTCCACCAAATGGCTAATAAGTATGAGGAAGGCTTGGGAATCTTAGAGTAATAGGATAACGATTTCGGTCTTCTTTGACGAGACGGGGTTGAAGTGGCTAATGTAAGGTAGGAACCACTTGGAAGAATCCTCTCCCAAAAGTAGCTTTACATCTTTAAAATGCGCAAAGTCGGAAGGCAATGTCGCTAGCACCTAGTCACTATCATGGATACACGAGGGGTGAGAGCCAAATATTTTTCCAATGAGTGGTGTATTAGAGTCTTTCTCAATTTCGGTGGAGGACTGCAAGCTCAATGGATGGTTCGCTCAACCAGAGGCGATTGATTAGCAAAGTTGCTAATCAAGAAAAAAGATTGACTTAAATCATGATTAGGAGTTATCTGTACTTGAGCAAGGCGAAGGGAGCAAGGACAACAAGGAGGAGGGAGGCGAAGGGAAAAGCTGGAAGGGGAGGAGAGGGCAGTGAAGAGGAAGGTGCTGGCACACAGGAAACAAAGTGAGAGGGGTAGGAAGAAGGGCTAGAAGGCAGAGATAACAGAGATAAGGGGGGCGGAGAGAAGTGTGCAACCAAGATGGGAATGAGGGAGGAAGGTAAAGGGGGGAAGACCACAGAGGACAAAGGCAAAATATTGGAGGAGAAGGTGGGTAGGTGAAATGGTGGGCATGTGAAGAGGGAGGCAGGAGAGATGGCGAGCAGGTGAAGAAGCAAGTTAGAGAGGGCAAAAGGTTGGAGAACATGGGCAGCAAGCGAAATGGCAAGAGCAGGTTAAATATGCTCAAGTGCACAGAGAGGGTGCATAGTAGTACTACGAGGAACTTGGTAGCTCTGACCTACTTATATAAGCCATTTTTTAACAATAAATAATACATAATTATTCCTTTGCAAACAATACAACACTAGTGAGATCTTCTCTTCTTGGATAGTCTGAAGCTCCATCTTAACCATCCCATGATCCCCATCCCCATCCCACTCTCCCTTGAACCCAAGACGACCCAAGGTGTGGGTAAGCATTATGGTGGGGAGGAACATTATCCACATTGGACAGAGTGGTGGGCACCGCCGTCCTCTCTGTTTCGGTGAGTGTTCTGCTGAGGAGAAGGACGCACAGCAAACCGGACGGACCACCTCAACTACCAATGTCTTCCTGCACGGCTCCTTGTGTGCTGGACTTCTTGAGTCTCGCCATAGCTGGACCCTCTTCATCAACAGGATCATCTTCGTTGTCGTCATCGTCTTGCCTGTCGCGCGCTGTTGTTCCCTCCCAGTGGGCCTTTCCATGTGCCAGGCATGTACTCCATGCCAGACCCCTCTCTCCATGGCCCGACAGCAGGGGCTTCGCCGGCCTCCGCGCAGTCACAGAGCTCTTCCCAACCCCTGAAGAGGAAGTAGAAGATGAAGAAGCCATTGACGACGCCGAGTCCACTGTTCCTCCAGCAACATCCCCTTCCAAGCCAAAGAAGGGCAAAGCTGCCCTCCCTCTTAAAAGAGATCAAGTAAGCACAGACATCTGTATGTATCCATTGAAGCTTCACTTCTCTGCACTGTAATGGAGATTATGTATCTTGATATCGCTTCATCTGAAGTTGAGGCCCTCATTTCTGGACTTCTTTTCCTGTACTGCACTACAATGGCCATTTTGGAGCTCACTTTTCGGTTCAGTAAAGGCCATGTTTTAGCGTGGGAAACCTTCTTACCTGGTGCTGAAGCTCACGTCTCTGTACTGTCATGGCCATTGTGTTTCCTGTCAACCTGAAGTTAGAGCTTTCTTCTGCTGAATATGCCTGTGCAAATGAATCTTGAGAACTTCTATCCTGATTCCTTGTCGTAAGTGGTCTGTCTGAGAAGCCTCTTTATAGCTACCTTGCAAGCTCTACTCATTGCTTACTACCATGTTTGCAATTTTTATTTGACCTGTTTTTGCTTTGAAAATCTTACCGGCTCTTTTGGGCCCATTAGCATGCTCACAAGGGACTGCAACGCAGTTTACATCAGGATGACTTCACTAAAGAAGTGGAAACTTAACTAGAACTAAGAAAGGAAGGCTTAGTTGGCATCTTATAGTGTGGAAGTTTTGTATTCAGAGGCGCTCCAAGAGGTTTTTGGAGGTACAGAAGGTTTGCGTGCACAAGCAGGACTACTCCCCAGATGTGGCCATCAAACTACTGAAAGAAACAGCGAACACCAAATTTGTAGAAACTGCTGAAGCTCATTTCCGCCTCAATCTAGACCCCAAGTATTCGGATCAGCAGCTAAGGGCAACGGTGAGTCACTTAGAGGAGAGTTCTGCGTCTGCAAGGATTGAGCTTGTCTTTTTAGTAATGTGATGAGATATTGGCTGATTTTGATATGTGATAAACGTTTTGGTTTGAATGAGCTACTAGGGAGGACATTTTGCTCAGTACTTGTGCTTTCAGCATGGCGTTATCCTTAAGGCTTACATAGATAGGCTCTGACAATTTTTTTGTTGTGCACACTATGGCCTTGTTAAAGAGAAGTTATAATTGGTTTCACATGTTTCTGGACTATCATGTCTGTTGTCAGTGGACTTTTTGTACACAACCTAATTTGCGGTGTATCTGAATGTTATGTTTAGGGTTTTCTTTATAGTTTGGCTTGTGGGTATCCTCTGCATTAGTAGTGAGCAAAGAAAGAAGATTTTATTAACGTCTCCAAATGACCCAATGGGTCCATGAGACCTACATGTGTCACAAAAGTTCCTTGTGTAGACTGTGAACATAGAAACGAAAAGTATTGAAAATGGAATGAAAAGAAGACCCATGTACTACGGGGGTGCCTTACATGTATATGTGGTATTAAAAATCCCGGGGCAGGATGCAGAGATACTCCGGGAATGTGTCCCAGATCTCCTCATCCAATGATAGTAACGTAGTTCCAATCATACACCTGAAAAAAACAAACGTTTGGAAGAATGATAGGTAATGAAAACGTTTGCTTCCGCTTGTGGTGGACTTTGGACATGAATCATGACTCATCCTCGAGGGCGTAGGCTTGGACCTCTTCCAGATTCCTCATCCTGCCCTTCCTCACATGAGAGAGAGATGAAGCAATCTCGCCATCACCTGAGTCATCATCTGTTTCAACTTGCTTTTGAGTAGCAACTTTCACTTGTGCATTTTTAGCTGGCCGTCCTCCTCAAGCTCTTGAAGTTCTTGCATAGAAATTAACCTTTCATCATCTTTCTCTTTGTTGACCATCTCCAAAGTACCCTCCGTCTTCTCATACCCTCTAACCTTGATTTTTGAAATGAGTCAAAGGTTTGTGTGTATATAAACCAACTTCTTTGTTTTGGTCTTCAACATGTTCCTTCTTTTTGTGTTATATCCATGGACTGTTGTAGTGCATTTTCAACGATTGGAGGTTTATCCATGCAATCTATACCAGTTTGACATCAGTGTCAATGGCTTTGAGATGGACACCAGATTGCATTTACTGCTCATTGGTTGTTTGGTTGATGAGCAGTGGGTTCATGAGTAAGGTCTATTCTGAAAGACAATGTCAATTTGTTGTTGAGAACTCAATCAATTTTTCTGTTTTTGGCTGACTTAACTTGTGATTTTTGTTTTCTTGTGTTTCATTTCTTGTTTCCTGCTACTAGAGTTAAGAGCATACTCATTTTTTTGGGTAATGTTGAAAGCATTTTGGTTTCATGAAGGTGTATTGTTTCTTGTAATTCATAGCTCTTGAGGCTTGGCGTACACTCTTTTTATCCGGCTAATAGTAACTGACTTTGTGCAACGATTCTTTAACTTTACAGTACTTGTTTGTTGACACATGGTTTAGAAGACCAAAAAAAGAGTTACAAATTTGTTCAATTTTTTTTTTGCTGCAGGTATCTTTGCCGAAAGGCACTGGTCAGGTGGTTAGAATAGCTGTACTTACACAAGGTATACTCTGATGTATATTGATCCTGCCTAAAGTTCTGGTTTGCAAGAATACCGTTTTACTCATTTGGGGGGAGCTGAGTTGATTTACAATGTTGAATCAAGCTGATGTGGTTCTTTCATGTATTGATGCTTAAATTGATCAGCACCAGTTGTTTCTGATTTGATGCTATCCTCCTCATACTTCAATGATGTATTCTGTAATGAGCCTGAGAGTCCAAAGGAGGCTCTTTCATAGCCGCAGTGGGCGGCGGCAAGCCATGGAAGCAGAGATGGCGTCTATTGAGAGGAATAACACTTGGTCTTTGGTGCCAGGGTCTTTACATCGTCGTGTTATTGGTGTGAAATGGATTTTCAAAGTTAAGTTTCATGTAGCTGGTACTTTGGACAAGTACAAAGCCCGCCTTGTTGCTCAAGGATATACTCAGAAGGCAGGTGAAGACTTTGATGAGACATTTTCTCCTACAGCCAGGTATACCACCATTTGGATTGTTTTGGGCCTGGCTGCACACTCGAGATGATCCGTGTTCCAGATGGATGTTGAATCCGCTTTTCTGAATGGAGATTTAGAGGAGGATGTTTATGTTGAGAAGCCTCCTGGTTTTGTGATTCAGGGACACGACACCCATGTGTATCTTTTGCAGAAGGTTCTTTATGGTCTCAAATAGGCATACCGTGCCTAGTATCAGAAGATTGATGGCTTCTTGTTATCTCTTTGCTTTGAGAGGGCATATGTTGACAACAATCTCTATGTGCTTCTTTGTGATGGAGATATTTGTGTCATTGTTTTGTATGTTGATGACCTCATTCTTTCTGGCTCAGATACTGGGTTGGTCACACAGGTTCAGTCCAAGCTTTCAGAGACATTTGAGATGATTGATCTTGGCCTTCTACATTATTTTCTTGGGCTGGAGGTTTTGCAGAAAGATGACTGTATCTTCATTTCTCAGCAGAAGTATGTGAAGAAGCTACTCTCACTTTATGGGTTGTCAGATTGTACACCTCTCTTGTTCCATGGATCCCAATGCCAAGTTATCCAAGGAGAATGATACACGCTTGGTGGATAAGATGTACACCAAACTGCTTTCAGGACAGTATCTGGGCTTTATGAGTATCTTGTTTTGCCTTTTGGTCTTACAAATGCCTCGGCTACATTCAATAGAATGATGGATCGCATATTCCGTGGGTACAGAAAATTTACAGGTATCTTCTTTGATGACATCCTAGTCTTCTTGAAGATCGAAGAAGAGCATAAAGCTCATTTGGTCATTGTTTTTGAAGAACTCCGTAAGCATAAACTCTTCATAAATGCAAAGAAGAGTGAGTTCTTCTTGTTAGAGATGCATTATCTTGGGTATATTGTGTTCAAAGATGGAGTGCGGATGGATCCTGCAAAGATTGATGGAATTCGGAATTGGCCCGAATTGAGTTCGGTGCATGAGATCCGTAGTTTTCTTGGATTATGCTCTTACTACCGCAGGTTCATTCGGCACTTTGCATGGATTGCTTCTCCTTTGCACAATTTGACAAAGAAGAAGGCCGTGTTCAAATGGACTAATGTAGAGAGGGATGCATTCCTCAAATTGAGAGATGCAACTACACATGGTCCAGTGTTGATCATTCTGGATTTGCAAAAGCCCTTTAGTGTGGAATGTGATGCATCTGGAAATTGCATAGGAGTTGTCCTTAAACAAAAGGGACATGCCGTGGCTTATGAGAGCCGTAGATTACATGATGGAGAGCTATCTCTTGGCATTTATGAGAAAGAGCTCTTAGCTGTAATTCATGCACTTACTATATGGAAACATTACCTTCTTGGGGCTGATTTCACTGTGAAGACAGATCACCAGAGTTTGAGGTATTTTCTTACTCAAACTAAGTTGTCAGAGAAGCATATGAGGATGGCCAATTTCCTCTCTATGTTTCATTTTTAGATCTTGCACACCCCAGGAAAGAAGAATGTAGTGGCAGATGCATTGTCACGAAAGCCGTATGTAGCAGCTATCTCGGTTGCCTCTCATGGGGACTTGTCTACCATGCGTGATTTGTATCATACGGATGCTGATTTTGCCACTATTTGGGTTGATTTGATGGTTGGTCATGCACATGCCTCATATGTGATCAAAGAGGGTTATGTCATGAAAGATAATTGCCTATGTGTGGTGTATGACATGAGGCAAAAGGTTTTGGATGAGTGCCATGCTTCTCCATATGCTGATCATAGAGGCATAATGCCTACTACGCACATGATTGAGCGGTATTTCTTTTGGCCAGGTATGCGTAAGGACATAGAGACATATGTACGTGCATGTATCACCTGTCAAAAGGTGAAATTTGATAGGCAAAAGGTACCAAGTTTGCTTCAGCCATTGCCTATTCCCATGCAGCCATGGGAAAGTATTACAATGGATTTCATTATGAACTTGCCACGCACCCAATAGGATAATGATGCAATTTGGACAATTGTGGACAGGTTTAGCAAGCAAGCTCATTTCTTACCGGTCAAAAAGACCATCAAAGGTGAGTATATGGTTAAAATATATCTTGCACAAGTGTTCAAGCATCATGGAATGCCGAAGTCCATTGTGGGGGATAGAGATCCCAGGACTACAAGTCTCTTTTGGCGGGCCTTATTTGATAATATGGGCACTAAATTGGACTTCTTATCAGCTTATCACCCTCAAACGGATGGGCAAAGTGAGGCTGCAAATTCAGCCGTGTTGGATCTCTTGAAATGTTATGTGGCGGATCAGAAGTCTTCTTGGGAGAAGTACTTACCGCTTGTGGAATTTGCATACAACAACATGGTGCATGCACCTACGGGAAAGGTCCCGTTTGAGATTGTTTATGGTAAGGTGGTTTTGCCACCCATCCTTCGCACAAAGGATGAGATATTTGCTGCTGATGAGTATGCAAGAGACTTGGATATTGCTTTTGCTCAGGTGCGGACAGCCATTGCAAGGTCACAAGACAAGCATAAAAAAGCTGCCGATAAGCATAGAAGGTAATTGGATGTTAAAGAGAATGATTGGGTATTGCTGAAATTTGCGAAAGAAAGACTTGCAAAGAGGCCTAGCAAAGAGGGTGCATATCCTAAGCTTGCAACCAGGTACTATGGGCCTTTTCGAGTGATCGAGAAGATTAATGAAGTGGCTTTTAGATTGGCATTACCTAGTCATTGGCACATACACAATGCTTTTCATGTCAGTCTCCTGCGCAAGTATGTAGGGCCGGAGCCCAGTGAAACGGTCATTGAGAATCCACCAGAAGTGGATGAGCTTGAGGAGATCTTGCAGCCAGAGCAGATTGTGTTTCACAAGGAATGCAAGCTTGCTGCAGGCAAAGTTGTGAGGTGTTACCTTGTGAAGTTTAAGAACTATCTTCGCATTGATGCTAAATGGGTAGATGAAGAGTTCTTCAGAGATTGCCCGCATGTGCTTTAGACATATTTGGATGCTTTTCAGTTGTTGCGGACAACTGTTTAGAAGCCGGGGGGGATGTCACCATTTTGCCACCCAATTGGTCCACCTGTGCTTTCTTATCATGTATGTATATTGGACTGGTGTTGATGGCACTTGTTTATGCCGAGGATTGATGCCACTCATGTGATATTGTGGACTTGGCTTTCCGTTGGGACTTGTGCTTCCGTGTACATGCTCGGAAATGTTTGGTGGATTGGTGTTCCATTGGGTCTGGTACCTCGTGTACTTGCCTGGAGCACTTCTATTTTGGTATAGTCTCATGAACGGGGATCGCCCATACCAATGTTGCATTGCATAGCATCTTTATGTGCTTGCTTGCAATTGAAATGCTTTCATGCTTACTTGACCAATGTGTAGTTCCGGGTAAGGGGACGCCCGTCGCCCGCGAACTGTGCGTGTGAAACTGTCTACTGACATGGTTATGTGGCATGTGACAGGTGGTAAGCATTGGTCATAAACTTGGCCTTAGGAGTTAGCACTAATTTATAAGTGAGTGTGTACACACTTCATTAAGTTTTGGGCGACCAAAACTCACTTATAAATTATGACCAGCCCGGTGTTCACACAGAGTGATGTCACGAGGTGGACATAACCCAATGTCCACCGCCTAGACCTTATCCCCTTTGTACAAAGGGAGTAACCAGCCATGTGTCCACTCTAGCTTGCTCCACAAAGCACCTGCCTGCCACCTACACTGGACAACTCACCACCTCACTCCTGTTCCTCTCTCTAGAGATTGGTGCCTCCTTCATGAGGGCTGGTTGGCTGCATTTTTTGCACATTCTCCTTCCCAACTCCATTTCCAAGCTTGCTAAGGCGATTTTCAAGCTTCCAAGAGTGTTTCCGGATGCTAATCACTCTCCTACACACTCCCAATGACTGAAAATCAGCAAAACAACTCTCTTTATTGCTGTAATTTTTGGTCTTTTTGTTGAAAACCCTAATTTCAGTCCTCCTTTCTCAACTCTCCAAGGACTTCCATCGCGAAGACTTCCGCTGTCATTGACTCTACTTGCAATTGGTAAGCTTTAATGCTTAAATATGGAAGCAAGTAGAAGGAGGGAGGAACCGGATTACAAGATCACATACCCTGTGTAGTGTTCTCTTGTCCTATGTGCTCTCTTGCATATTGTTGCTACCATGTGTTGGTGGAACAATAGAGAGTAGATGGTAGGGAACATGGGCATGTGAGAGGGTAGTGTGGGTTGCAAGTCTACATCGACAACCACTTGTTTGCAATACTGTATTCATATGCATTGGTATGGAAATCTGGTCAGAAATGCCCATGGCACTATGTACTTGATTCTCCCAAGATCAATATACTTTATTTGAGGGAGGGATCGGCCATTCTTGCTCATTGTGTGTCTCTTGTCAATTCAGCAATTTACTTCTTGTATTTAAGTGTATTGATTAGCATTGTGTTCAACCAAGTTACACGAAGGGCTTTGTGTGAATATATGCTCGTGTGTGTGTGTGTGTGGAGTGCGTGTGTGAGAGCATATCTTGATATAGAGTTCTATACCCACTATTGGGCATTGATGACGTTAGTGGGGATGTCATAGTATCTAGTCCATACTATGCAATGTGCATAATGGAGTTGATAGTTATATAGTCTTGTGGGTTGACTACCATGAGTATATAACACGTTTTTAAAAGGTGAGTTTGGGTATGTTCCTGGATTCATCTAGGTATATATATCATCTCCAGATGGTTTACATCACCATTTTCATGCTTGTATTGGCCATTTATGTGGCCCTGCATTGGCATATCTTAGCATATATTATTCAACATATTTCTACCATTTAAAGGTATTTTATAGCATTTAATGCTATTGTCCTGTTGTTGTCGGTCTGCTATAGCTGGCTGACCAGCACTCTGAGAGATATATAAGGGTTCTCACCCTTTCCCTTATTTTTTATCTCCTCTCTTTGCATCTTGTCAAGGTTAGCAGCTGCGTCTGCTTCTTACCATTGTACAACACCTACGGGCTTCCCTCGTGCTTGGTTTTCAGCAATAAACATCAGTTTCGAGCATTTACAGGTCTTGTATCTTGGCCTACATCTGTGTTTTCTATGTGCTTCACTTTCTTTCAAGAGGAAGCTTAAACATCCATAGACAAGCAAAAACAAGACTATTATCTCCCAAAAAAGATAATTTGAAAAAAGTTAGAAATTTATTTATTTATTTTCTTGAAAAATCCGTACAAGTCCGTACGGTATTCCACATGATATGGCGTCGTACACTGGATGGAAATCACTATGTTTAGCATCTTGTTCTTAATCAAGCTTAGGGTTGTGGATCAGTACAACAAGGCTTTTGCGCATGCAATAATGTGTGGTTAGGATCGGGGATGCCCAGTTAGACCCAAGGACGAGCACATGTGCATGTGTTTGTGTCTTTTGACATATAATGGGTGCGTCCAAAGAGGTCAAACCCAAGGCCACTTTATGTGAAGAGTGAAAATTGTGAGGGCAAGATGCTCCTCAAAGCCAAGCACAAGAGAAGAGGAAGAAATTCCGCATGAAGAACCATGCTTCAGGAGCTTGAGAGAGAAGAGCTAAGCCCATAGCAGGAAAAAAAAAGTAGAGAAAAGCAAGACCTAATAGTTGGACAACTGCTTCAGAAGTTGGGGATGTCACCAACGCATCAATGTACAGGTTGGTTATATGCAAAAATGCAACGCGCGGAAAAAAAGGTTTTGGAAAAAAAAGTGACGGCGATGGTGACGTTGCACTTACACGTGGCAGGATAGCAGCGCAAGGCCACCTTACACGTTTGGAATGATGTGATTGCTTTTGGAAAGTAAAAGATTAAAAGCTTGTTAAATACTAAAAGAGAAGAGCTTTTATTATTAAAAAGATGATTTTTGAACTATAAGTTAGTTTTATAGTATTTTTCTCAAGTTCTTTTGGGCAAGAACTAAAAATTCAGCTATTCTCTCATTGTTAAGACGTGTAAAAAGACGAGAGCTCTCTAGCTCTAAGAACTTGTACTCAAGACTTCTCTAAGGGGTTTTATCTAATATAACTCGGAGGGGGCGGTTGGCCAAAGGCTATTCGGACCCGTAGTGTGGTGTCTTCTCTCTATATTCTCTCTTTTGTTTATTTTTCAGGTTTTCTAGGTTTTACACGTGAAGTTGTTGTTTTCTTAAAGATAACTAAGGGCACGTGCCAGAGCCCTTACGAAGGCAAGTTTCAGATGTGCAAGACTTTGACTACCTCTTGGCTGTACATTGGTGACTTGTCCTTGGACCAGTGCCCACAAAATTCTTGGTGTCCAGCCTTAGGGCCTTGCTATTGAGTTTGTGTACTTTGTTAAGGGCACCTAAGTGCAAGATGCATGTGACACTAGTGTCCAAACGTGCAAGACTTTGACTACCTGTTGGCTGTACATTGGTGACTCCAGCGTCCACAAAATGCTTGGTCTCCAGCCTTAGGGTCTTTCAATTGAGTTTGTGTACTTTGTTAATGTTAAGGGCACCTAAGTGCGGGATGCATGTGACACTAGTGTCACCATTTGGTCCCTTCACCAGTCTTGACTAGTGTTCCACACACTGACCAGAGCCAAGGTGTGAACATGGATTTTCCACAGAAGAAAGCTACAGCATTTTACAGGCATGGTTTGGCTTGAAAGATGGCCATACAGCATGAGCAACATGGGATTTTATTCATCAAAGTGACTTAAAAATTTTATAAGTGAGTGTGTTCACATATCATTAATGATGGACTGGACATATTATTGTTTTTGGGCTCGGACAAGTGTACAAAAGGAGGCGCCGAGATGAAACTTGGGCATCAAGCTAGGAAAAGCATAAAAGTAGATATATTTGGACAAGTTCAATTATTTTGGCCAAAACTTGGAGTACAAGCCAAGAAAAGCTAAAAAGTTGATATTTTTGGGCAAGCTCAGCTATTTTGGGCAAAAAGAGAAAAGTGCTGCAAAATATATAGCTAGTCGACTCTATTTAAAAAGGTGCAGCACGGACAAGAGCAGCTAAGCCGGGTGTGGACTAGAGATCAGTGTCATTGTAGCGCATGGAAGGAAAGCACAACGGCATCACGGGTCTGCAGAGTGCTTGCAATGGGGTTATAAATAGGAATGCAAGTTTTTTAGCAGAAGTGAGTGTTTGTGTATTGGTTGGAGCTTGAGAGGCCTGACGCAAGGTGGCTTTCAAGTCTTGTTGGCTGGGGTTTCTTCTGCTTCTTTTGTGAAAACCCTAAGGTGATGTGGGCCTCGTGGTGTTTGTGGACGTTTGCCATGCACATCTGAAGCTTTAGCTAGTCGTCCATGGTTGTGATGCGATTGCAAACTAACCTTTTGACATCCTGGGTTGTTAATAGGAGATGGGTTACATGCTGGGAACAGGTTAGGCATGAAATGAAAACTTGCAACTTGAGAGAAGAAAAGAAAGAAGACACTTTTGGGACGTGTGTTTAAGAACATTCAAACATTTAACACACCACCTTTGTTGTTTAGGTCTCTAGAGTCTAAACTAGATCATAGATATTGCAGTTAATGAAAAAGGAATAGCTGCCGCTGCATCATGATTGTTAGATCTTTGAAGCCTATTATAGGACTTCCTGCTGTTGCACCACACTGGTTTGATCTGGAAAGTTCGTCCAGATCTTGTTTGGAGGTTCAAACTGGCATAAAGGAGAGGCCTTAAGATGGCTTGATTCATTAAGCGGATCTGCCCTTGTATGTGAGCGTGTAGAGCTGAGTAGCTGCTAAGATGTGGCCTTTTGGTCATGACCATTGAGGACAATCCCTCCTTGATACAGTTTTGATCGAAACCCACAACACGCATCATGCAAGAAAACTCATATGTATGTATATGTGGCTGGCTAACACACACAAAGCAGATATCTGTTTTGCAGGCTGTGTGCATGTGGTCACAACACAGGCCATGTTTATTCATATGCCCATTGTGTTGATCCATGTTAAAGCTTCTGGCATGACTTACATAGCAATAGCACACTCCCACCATATCTTGACCTGTAAGTATGCAATGTGCATTGCATGTTGCTCAGTAAATGTGTCTCTCGGGCCCTTCAAGGTGTTTTCCAGGTTGCACACTGAGAGCTACTTTGAAAATGTATTTTGTCTGTTCCCCTTCTGCAATATCTAATGTAGTAAGTGGAGTGTGCTGATGGTCTTGCATCCCAGTTATCAGAATGACTGTCTGGCTCCTTAGGTGATCAGAATGATTTATATTTACTTGATCTTATCCATTCCTGGGCAAGTTATAGCCTTTCGGAAGTACTCAAGGTGATGTTGGGTGTAACTGTAAAAGTATAAAATCACGTGTTTATGCAAGCAATCTGCATTTATGCCTGGTAATTGTGCCTTCTTTCATGTGAATAGTTTATGTGCTGTATGCTTACTTTCTTTATTTGCTTGGAGTTGATAGCTTCTGAATACTAATGCTTTTGTCTGGTATAACTAGTTTTCATCTTTCTACATAATTTCAAGTGAGAAAATATGAACAGACACATGTTGTCCTACTGATACTTTAATTCATACTTTTTGTTTGTTTAGGAGAGAAGCAGATTGAAGCAAAAAATGCAGGTGCAGATATAGTTGGAGCTGATGACTTAATTGAGCAGATTGGTGGTGGTTTCATGGAGTTTGACAAGCTAATTGCTACCCCAGACATGATGCCTAAGGTTCTCTCTACAAATTTTCGGTGGTCCTCACCTCTACCTCTGGATATGTAAAAAGCTGTTATGAAGGCTACCTTTTGCCACCACCTTTGTGATTTGAATTTGAGGTCATTATTTGTGGTCAAAACAATAACAAAAACACTCCAGGGGCCAGTTTATGAAACACTTTGCTTCTATTGAGCCACAATTTGCATGCATATGTACTGACCTCTTTCAACAGAGGAATACCCTTTGTCACTCTCAGTAAGTCTGGCATGCATGCATTTATTTGCTCTATTTAGCTTGGTGCTGCACATGGTTGCAGGGCAGTTTGGAAATGTTTCCTTCATTCTCTGAGTTGGTGCATCCTACTGAAGTGTTGTGGATAATGGATTTTGCAATCTTCTGTTGCCTTCAATATTAAATTGTTACCATATGTCTCCCATGCTGGCAGGTTGCAAAGCTAGGAAGATTGCTAGGGCCACGGGGGCTCATGCCAAATCCAAAAGCTGGCACTGTGACTTCAGATCTATCCCAAGTATGATCGTATTTGCCCTGCTTCTTTAATAGGTTTTTTCAAAAAGAAATTGGAAGCTGGCACGCTAGTCTTTTTGATTGTTTTCAAGATTGTACACCCTTTTCATGGGGTTTAATCTTATGGTTTCAGACCTAACATCCTTTTAATGGGGTTTAATTTTATGATTTGACATGCTCTATGTTTATGGGGTGGATTTTTCCTATTCGTAACTTTGCATAGGATCAGTTTATGTTCATGGCAAAGCAGTGTGTCTATGCTTTTTAATAAATGGTCTATTCTTGTTAAGGTTGCATTCCGATGCATACAGAACCCCTTTTGATGTACCGTATGTTCCATACAGTTTTCTTAATGTATTGCAACCAGCCAAGATTCATTGAAAAGCATACCTTATCCTGTATGTTACTCCTCAAAGTCTGGTACGCTGCAAGCAACCTGGCTGCTGCGAATGTTCTGTACTTCATTGCAAGTATTCTCTCTCTTTCTCACTCCATTGCCTGAATCGCCATTCTACATTGCCCGAATTCCTGAATTCCCCCCAACTTTCACCAATTCCCCCAATTTTTGGCAATTCCTGCAATTTTCTCAATTTCCCCACATTTTCCCTAAGTCAACGATTCCCCTAATTTTCCACTTTTCTCAAAATTTCCCCTAATTTCTTCCTTTTCCTTTTCAAAGTAAAAAATATGAATGCACTTAGCATATCTAGCTTGATGCACACTTTGCATATTCATTCAGGACACATCCCAAGTACCATACCTAGCGTTCTTAACCACCTTGATGCTTAGTGTCCTCAGGAGTGCAGGACTTCCTGTAAGCATTATCCTCTGTGACTTCTGTATGGGATCAGAAAGAGGTTTCACATCGCCAGCAAGAGTAGGAAGGGTTCCAGACCTCAGAGGATAGCATATGTTGTTCTTTTGTGTCCAACAATGAGGAACACTTTTGTTACGTAGGTCTCTATGGATACCTTAATGTAATATATTATCTTTGAACATCTGGCACATTTTGTGCACTAGCATGTGCACAAGTAGGAACCTAGAAAATGTCTGTTGTTTGGTAACTGACTTTATGTCCCTTCCCTCCTATCCTTGGAAGCATGATGGCATGTGGGATATGCTACTGTGGACCCTTTTCTGTTTTTGCAATCTTAGTTTCAACTGTGGGCTCAGGTGCTGTTGCAGGACCCTCCGCAACCACCATGCTCTATGGTTGTAAAACTTGTAATTATCTTGTTCACAATAGAAGCTAGAATTCTACAGTACTGGCAATATAACCTGAAATTTTCCTTGTTTGATTGTTGTGAATTTGATTTTCTCAATGGATTTTTGTTGGTTGTGCAGGCAATCTCAGAGTTTAAAGCAGGGAAGGTTGAGTACAGAACTGATAAGACGGGAATTGTGCATGTGCCTTTTGGCAAGATAACCTTCAGCGTGGAGGACTTGCTTACAAACCTTGTAGCGGTGGCGGTAAGGTTATCAAACTTTATACTGCATGACATGTTGTGATGGTGTTTTTTTGAGCAAATGAGATTGGAAGGCAGTGCTAATGTTCCTAAAAGCAACCTGATTTCTTACCTCGTGCTGTGGAGCATCTGATTGGATAGTGACGATTTGAACAGAACTCCGTGGATTCAAACAAGCCAACGGGAGCAAAGGGTGTTTACTGGAAAACTGCCTTTGTATGTGCCACAATGGGGCCGTCCATCAAGGTGAATGTGAGTGAGCTCCGTGAGCTCAAGCTTTCGTGATTTGTAGGTCTGTATGTTGTATCACTTCTTCAGATCTCTACAAGTGTCTGCCCACTGAGTCGTTACCAGCACTACCTGCTCAGTTTCACGGATTCCTCATTGCAAGGTGATTTTCAGACGCAAGAATGGGGCTCCATTCTTCATTGCAAGCTGTAGATGGAATGGCCTTGGCCAGATGCCTTTTCCTGAGGCAAGCTTATTATTTTATCATTTTGGTTATTGAGTAATTAGAGTTTCTCCATGGCCTAGGATGATTCTTCTCTTGTATAAGTCTAGACATTTTTTTGTTTGTTTGTTCCGGATCTGCCCTGAGCCGAGTAATTCTACATCGGGAGTTTTTTTTAAGCAAGTATTTTTTGCCATTTACAATGGGTGCATTGCATCACCCAAATGAATTACACAAAGCAATTTTCAGTCGGTATCAATCACAATGTTGCCTCCAGTGAGAATGGAAGCGACAGGAAGGGAGATTGAGCTTAATATATAAGTGAGAATGATAGAGGTGAGAGTACAGGCGAGATTAAAGGAGAGGAGAGAATGGGGGAGACAGGTGTGAGAGTAAATGTGAAATATATGCATGGGAGAGAATGAAAGGAGGACCTACTAAAGGAGGAGTAATGCACCCATGAAAGACGAAAGGTAAGCACACGCACTAAGAAGAGAGCACGAGGAAAAGGAAGAGAGAGAATAAAGGAGATAGAGGTGAAACACACAGGTGTGAGGAGAATGGAGAGAATAATCACCTTCTAATATTTGCGTGGGTTTATGGTGGAACGTGCATCTTCCCTGGCCAGTCATCCATGTACTTCCATTTCCAGACAATACTGAATCTTGAACAAGGATGGCACTGAGTCATTGATGCCCTTTGGGGCGGGTGAAAGCAACAGCTTTGCGAAATATCTCTTGCGTCTTGAAACATTAAGGCCTTCTAAGAACATCTCCCTAAGGAATTCTTTGTTCTTGATGTCCCGAAGGATTATAGATGAGATCATTTGTTTGACATGCACCTTATCCAATGAAGCTTATACAAATAAAGAGAGGAGTTTCACATGTCTCACACAGGTTGATAGAATTAACTATTGCTGCTGGGTTGATTGTAGTGATGTATTTATTAATCTTAATTGCCATCTGGAAAGGTGTTAAGACTAATTCAACTTAAGGTTTGTGTCAGAAGAGGGTTCATAAATCTCATGAAGATCGTACTACCTTGAGTTGTTTTTTGGCTGTTTATTAGCATCATGTCTTGAAGACTTTTACAAGTGTGTGAGAAGTTCACACATGTGTTGTGCCTAAAGAGAGGCATTATGTCATATGATGATTATCCTTGTTTATCAGTAAGAGTTTTTACTTAAGAGAATTTATGCTCCAGAATTTTAATTTTTCCAAGTGTCTAAGTACCTCAAGGGAGGGGGCTTATACCCCAATAACCTTGCCTATACCTTGTTTATATGTTTTAATGTATTTCAATTGCAAATAGGTGCACTGACTGGTTCTTGACTTGTGCTTTGCCTATGGAGGGGCTATAGGCTCTAAATCCGTTGGGAAAATGCGAGGTCAATGGAAAGACATGTTGCCATCCCAATGATGTGCCTTTTATGATTGAGTTTTTGCCCTAATGATTATTGCTTTAGAGTAATGCCACTAAAAGAGAGTCTCTAAGGTTCGTAATACATAGTAACCCTTTTGAGGACACATTTTCTAGCTATTCATGCCGTGAAGTTCACACTATGTGGTATTTTTTAAGCTGTGCCATTTGTTAATTTGTCAAAGACGCAACTTATTGAGTAGATCATGCTCATTGGTCTTGCTACAAAGTTGTGACCTCAATGATAAGGGGGAAAGGGTGTTGACACATGCCTACCCTTATACTAACGTTTTTAAGTACTAACTATGTTGTTTTTGGGATGTGGCAAGGATGAATACTTCCCCTTTAGCTTTGTAGGTTGATTGATGGGCATGTGATCTACACCTTCCAAGTAACCATGTTGACAAATCATTTAGAAATTTAAAACAATGGGTGTATATCCCAATTTTTTTAAACCATTTTGGAGTTAAAGAAGCTTGAAGTGTAAGGAGTATTTTCATTTTATGTAGCTTTCCAGTTCGTCTCATGGACTACACAAATGCTCAAGTAACCTTGCAAAATAGCCAATTTTGAATCTTTGTGCAAGGTTGAAAACAATTTGAAAAATTATCTTTCAATTCCAAAGCTAAGGAAGTGTGTGTGTGTGTGTGTGTGTGTGAGAGAGAGAGAGAGTTGCTTAACGTCAACTTAGATGGTTATACACCCAATCGATGGAGAGACTTGTGTGTGCGTGTGTGTGTGTGTGTGAGAGAGAGAGAGTGTGTATTTGAAATAGCGTGTGTGTGTGTGTGAGAGAGAGAGAGAGAGAGAGAGAGAGAGACGACCCAACATGCTCAGGGTTATTGATTGTGCAACATCGACTTATCTTTGATGATTTGGTGTGTACATTGTTTAGATTAACTGATAGACTGATTGTTACGAATTGACATGCCAAGGGTTAGGGCTAGAGACGTGGACTAACCTAATTAGGTTAGGTTAAGGGCTTAGCTAGGATGTGAGGACGTAGTGGGCTCATATCTATGAAGACAATGAATCAAATGATATACTTATTGTTATGTCTCAACAAAGCCACAGTTAGAGCTAGTGACGTAGAGTAACCCAAGTTAGGGCTAGGACTTAGGTCTTGTAGGGTTTACACATGGGGTAAGGGTGTTAGGTCTAGATTGATTAAGAGCTTATTATTAATAGCCTTGGGCTTATATTGGCTAAAAGCTTATAAAGAAAGCAAGAAAGCTTATAAATAAAGCAAGGTCCAATAATAGAAAGATTTTTGCCATATAAGTGACCTTGGGAGCACTTATGAGTTATTGAGGTATCCACGCGGCACAGACAAAGAGGAGGATAGACTTACCAAGGGCATGCAAAACCTCATAGCCATGGAGCTGCAAGGTGGGTGGTTCTCAGCCTAGTTACTAGGGACATTGATAGCCACAATGTCTTGGGGTCGTGTGATACCATGTCGGGACTATGGTTCTAAGTAAGATGATCCTTGAGCATGGCCTATGGAGACCTTATCAGAGTGATGGATCATAGCTAGAACCCCACGCATGGAGACTTGTACAGATAGTTCCTCTCATTGATGTGCGGGGAAGCAATCAAGCAGAGGTCCCTCGCACGAACGCGTAAGGAACTGAGGGAAGGGGAAAAAAAGAATCCCCATACAGGCAAGTGCGAGGAAGGTCTTGCTTTTGTCATGAATGCCTGAGAATCTAACATAAGGAAGGTACTTCATGACGAGGACATCTCAACGGAGGTTGACGAGGAGAAGAAGATGAAGCTCTCGGTGATGGGAATGAAACCGGAGATATCAAAGGGCGAGCCTTGGGCGCATAGAAGAGGCCCAACGACTAGGGCTGATGAAAAAGCACCATAATGGCTTGTTTAGGGCAGCAGATGCCAACCACGTTGGCGGCTGGAAGTTTGTGTAGCAGGGCGCACAACCATCTTAGGGGCCTATTTTTATTAAAAATACGGGACCTAGCTTCTCTTAAATTAACACAAAGCATAGCTTTTTTCTTGTCTGTATATTACACCAGGGCTCTGCCGTCCATTTTTGGTGTTCCCCCATTTTTTCTCACTTTCCATAGTCTTTTCCCATTTTTTGTTAGGTGTGGGAGATTGTTCTCTGCCTGTCGGTTGTATCTGTTGTTGGCCGCCTGGATTGTGCTACTCAACCTGACCCACAGTATTGGTGGTCGACTGGTCTTTTGCTGGTCGTCGTGAGCATGTTTTGCTGTTGTTGGCCTGTTTTGGGTTGGCCGACCAGCAGCAGCCTGGGGCCATATAAAATGGCACTTGCCCCCCACACTTGTTTTGTACCATTATTGAGATTTTCTAGTGTATATACAGAGTTTATACAGCTTCTCTCTCCCTCTCTCATATGCGTTTTGCTCTTTATAGCAGTTGTCTTCATTTTCCCTGTGCATTTTGGCGTGGTATGGCTTGAAGCTTGGAGACAGTGGGACCTCAAGTGGTTTGTTGATTTGAGGTGCTGATTGGAGATTGCTTGGGCTGTTCGGGACTTGGAGATCGGTTAGATCGTTGGACAGCCACCTTGCATATTATTTGTAGTCTCTTCTTCTTCTTCTTTTTTTCCCACCCAACCTCCCTTCACAAGACCTTGTGACCCCTTGAGATGGTAGACTTGCTTGAGATGGCTGAGAAGCACGTGAAGATCCCTACACTCCCCACATTTTCGGTGGACCGACAGTTGGACGAGAATAACTACGGCATATGGAAGGTAATGATGGAGTATGTCTTGGAGTCTTATGACATGGTTGATTTCATTGTAGTTGGTGTTCCAAGGCCGGAGTTGGAAGATGGGGAGTCACCCTCTATACAGAAAGAACGCGAGGCTCAGGCGCAGTTATGGGATATCGTGTCAATGCCCGTGTGCGTTCTTGCATCTTCCTTAATTGCACACCACATATGATTAATCATATAAAGCATATGACGCTGGCAAGAGGGATTTGGCAGCATTTGGCTTCTCTATATAACAGGTATCACCCATGAAGCGGATCTCCTTGGAAGTGCAGATGTGGGTGATGAATCTTGCAAAGTCTTTGACGATGCGGGAGCACATCAACAAGTTGTTGCATGCTCTTCAGCAGGACGTTCTTCAGGCTGGGAAGGACATATCTTCAGAGGACATGGCCATCACGTTGTTGTCTCATTTTCCCTCTTAGTACTCAACATTTTACTCGTCTTTGATCACCAGTGGGGCAGGCTCAGCACCATCACATTGGAGGAGCTTGTGCCTATGTTCTTGGACCAGGAAGAGCATTTTAGGAACCCTCCACATGGCGGAGGTTATGAGGCCTTGATTGGCCAGCGATTGAAAGGCCGTAACAGCAATAAGGGCAAAGGGAAGTCTTCAGTAGCAGAGAAGTCTTCTGAGAAGAAGCCCGATTCAGACTGTGAGAAATTGAAGGCCGAGCGGATCTGTAATGATTGTGTCGAGAAAGGCCACTATTGGAGAAAGTGTCATGAGCAGAATACTAGGAAGAGTTCTGATTCTTCAACTTCAGTTGTTGCAAAGACTCTAGCCTTTGTTCACTTGGAGATTTTGGATATAAATGCTTCATCTTTATCGAGTGAGGAGGCAGTTGGGTTCACCGCCATGGATACTCCAGAGTGGATTCTTGATAGTGGTGTTTCCAGGCACATGACTCCTTCCCGTGAGTTCTAACAGGATCTTAAACTGTAGTCAGGTCGCATTTTCATTGGCACTATACCGATTCATAGTGAGGGCAGGATGGAAGATTATTCCCGATATTAGAGCATCGTGATCTTCCTCGTCCACTTTGGGAAGAGGCTATGGCTACGGCTGTCCATATCCTCAATTGATCTTCGACGACTTCAATACCAAAGATGACTCCATTTGAGGCTTATTTTGGCAGGAAACTAGATGTCTCCCATTTTCGTGTGTTTGGGAGTGATGCATATGTTCACATTCCAAAGAAGCAGAGGGGGAAGTTTGAGTCGAAGTCCCACAAGCTTGTATTTATATATAATTCTCTTTCCAAAGGCTATAGGTTGTATGACCTGGAACGAAACGAGATTGTTGTCAGCAGAGATGTTGTTTTTGATGAGCATGTTCTACCTGCCACTTCTTGGAGACTTAGATGACTCTGATGATGATTCCCAGCTATTGCTCAAGCTGGACAGCCTCAGTGCTTAGTGGCTTGGCATCGACTATGAGGATACCTTTGCACCCGACAACGAGGATGACCACGGACCGTCCTTTCCCTTGCCTCTTACTCACTCACTCTCTCTCTCTCTCTCTCTCTCTCTCTCTCACACACACACACACACACACACACACACACACACACACACACACACAGAGGCAAGACAGCTTCCATTGTTATGCGCATCTCTCTCTCTCTCTCTCTCTCTCTCTCTCTCTCTCTCTCTCGTGCGCAGAGTCAAGACAAACAATAAGCTTCCTTTCTTATGCATCTGTATCCCATGTAGAACAACCCAATGCCCCATTCATTGTTGTCAGCTTAGCTTCTGAATAAGGCATCATCGTCTATAGTACCCAATCATTTGGAAGATCTCTCCGAATATTCAGCTGGTACCTAGTATTGAGAGTCTTTGAGCTATGGTTTGTGGTATCCATTTGTTACGTTGTACCAAGGACTTAGCCAAGTGCACGGAGTCACACAGTGAAGAGGTTTCAAAAGAATAGAGAGATGTCGGTTCTAGGATACTAAGGTGTAGAGATGTAAACACATTGGAGCTACAGACTAAGCTGGGTACTTAGCCGATGAGATGTCAATAGCCTTGATTTTGCATTTGCATCATGATTTCTTCATGCCATTAATGGATGGTTATTTTTTGCAGGTTTCATCAATGCCACCGTGGATCCACGTCTGAGCACCCAAATGCAAATTCCATAAGAATTCATACCAAGTATGAGAGATTACTGGGGTGCAAAGAAGAGAGAACAGAGAAGCAGGGCAAAGGATATGGAAAGGATGAGAGAAAATGACCAAGTTGATGAAGTTCAAAGAAAGAAGATTTATAGAGCTCTGGCCAAGTGCTGGCGTAAGGAAACACAAGGACTGACACACGAAATCAAAATAGAGATTCTTGGGCAACTCCTCCTACATCCAACATTCCGTGGGCTATGACCACCAGCAATGGAACTGGAGAGAGAAATTTTCTCCAACATTCGCAAAACCTTGGCCAAAGTGAAGGTGCCTCACTTGAATAATGAGTTGTTTTTCAAAAGGGCAACTATGATGGCATGTATCAATGCTAATGATGTAGAGGATGCAAAGCTCTTGAGTAGTAGAATAGTTGCCAAGGCATTAGGTATACATAGGAGGAACATCATTTCTACCAATTCACGCTTGCGTGTGAGGATGACAATGGACTCTTCCCCCTGTTTACATGCCAACGACGACAGGTGCATCGTACTACCAGCATCACACCTGAGATTTAAGACCTTGTATTTGAATTTTGGGCAATAGAGACCCATGTCTCCCCAAACGAAAAAGATATATGTCGAAAGAGGATTGGTAGAAAGGCTTTTGTGATGCATCCAGTACATCTACCTGACTTGCCTCAGGTATGCAATCTATCCTTGAATGTGCTCTCAGTTACTTCTGAAATCCTCTCAAACACTTTGCTAAGGTGGTATTGTGTTTTACTTTGCCCTTTGCAAAGCTCGTACAACTTTCTTATCTCCTTTTTTCTCCCATTTAAGTATTTAAGTACTTTTTGGAGTTCTTTAAAGTATGCATGGAAAGTCTCAAGTACACTTAGTAGCTCTCAGGGTACTCTCAGGTAATATCCATAGTGCTCTTAATTGCAATTGCAAACAACTCTTGTAGAGTGATCTCTTTGTTTTAACTATAAATTTATATGGTGTCTTGGCACATGTGGAATTCTATAGAAGATTTCAAGACAAACATCCTGATGTGAAGATTTCCCTTAGATGCTTTGAGGGTCTCAAGCCTTATTTTGTGTGCAAATTGAAGGACCGAAATACTTTTTACTGTGAGTATCATGTGTAGGTTGTGTATCTGAAAGATGCCTTTAATAGAATGCAGCAAGGGAGGTTTGGACAGCATGGATTGGATTGCAACTGCAATTATAAAATGTGTGTTCCCGAAATAGGTGGTATTACATGTGCAGCAACAAAATCCACATTTCACAGCCTGAAAACTCTTTCGGAGTCCCTACTATATGTACAAAACCAGAGAATTCGGCGTTCCACTCAAAGAGATGCTTGTTAGGAATGTGTGGTCAATGTGGTACAGGAAGGATGACATTGTGTGCTTGTGAGGAGCATGACGACAAATACTTGGTAACTGTCAAGCTTTTTGTTGATGTGGAGACACAAGAAGTGGATGAAGAGGGCCACAAAAAAAAAAGGATCTTGTAGTTTGGCAAGTAGGGTGCAAAAGTTTCATTTCTTTGTTCAAAGAGAAGCTAACCACTTTTATCAAACATAACTATATTTACAGATGGAAGGCTGACCAATTCAAAGATTGTTTACAAAAGTTCCCAGATGATGTGGTGGTCTTAGTGTGGTGGACTTTGCAAAAAATTACTCTTTCAAAGTGCAGAATGAGATCCAATCAATGCATTGGTATTCAAACTAGGTGACCATCTTGGTTCACATATCTTACGTGCGCTTGGCAAACAATGGGCGATATCAAAAAGACCACCCATTTCTATATCTCTGATGATAAGGTCCATGACACCTTGTTTGTGTAGCACTATTTTCTTTTGCATAATAGGTGGTTGAAAGAACACAGTAGTAATCTAAAGCAGCATTGGGTGTGGTTTGATGGTGTGGCATCGCAATTTAAAGCAAGACGTTCGTTCTACTTTGTTGCGAGATACTTTGAACTCACTAGTCTTAAGATGATGCTTGCATAACTATTTTGGATCAGGACATGGCAAGGTGAGCATGACGGGGATGGAGCAGTAATCAAGAGAGCGCTGACAAGTGAGCAATTGAAGCCAAATGGATGGACATTAGATAATGTAGCAAGTGTGGTGGAATTTCTCAATGCAATGAGCAATAGTGGAAACCATATGTTGTCCAAAAAGGAGTGAACTGGGTATTTTGGGAAATCAAGGTTGGTGATGTACAAAGAGATATACATTGGGATTGCATGTGTGTGAGTGGATCACGGTCTTTGCATTGTGTGAATGGTTACTCAAGTATAGATAGGCATGCATTGAGATGTAGAAACTTGTCTTGTTTTTGTGATGCTTGTGTGCACAATCAATGGAGGAGATGCCAAAACAAAGCATATGTAGAAATGTGGCAATACTTGACGATACAACCCAAAGATATTTATGAAGATGCAGATGATGTTTCAAGTGATGATGGTGGTGCTGATGTGCCTATGTATGCTGGTCACCACCACGATGATCCAAGCGATGCCTTATGTATAGGGCATAACTTTGCAGTCAATGTCGAGGAAGAGGGCGAGGACTTCTACATTCCGAAGTGCTCTGCACCAAAGCGGTTGACAACTACGACCGAGAAGGATGTAGGGCACAATCGCATCAAAAAGATGCCCTTTGTGGTTGAAGGACATTTCTATGTCATGGTGATCTATACATTCTACTTGACAATAAACCTCCTGCCATCCTTTACTCACACTTGATTAGATGCCTTAAGTTTCCCTTGTATCCTATGGAGGGTGAGCCAAATGTATATAGATTAACTAGTGAGGTATACGAGGACATATACAATAGCATGCCTTTTGAAGACATGCCATAGATGTAATTTGCCTTCTAGCTGTGTAAGGGAGCAGTAATAATTGCATGTGCCTATTAAGTTTTACTTGTCACATCGATGCAGTGGAATCATTTGTATCGTAGGCAGTATGTTTACTTGTCATCAACGTAGTAAGTTTACATGTCATCAGTGCAGAAAGTTCACTACAAAATCAGTTGTATCGTAATTTAAAGGGAGCTTCAGAAGCAAACAACAAGATACACCTACTGAAGAGATCTTAGCCACATCTGGAAGTTAGTAAAGAAAATGAATGCAAGGCCTAAGTGCAGCATCCATGTACAAAGAATACTATAAAAGGAGAACCTTTTTTTGACTTGCACTAAGAGACTACAAAGGAAAACCAACAATATGCTGCACAAAAAGTACTACATCCATGTAAACAATTTACATATGTTCAATGACAAAGTGTTGTAAAGCACTACATCCATAACAACAAAAGTATTCAGTGACTAAGTGCTGTAGAGAACTACATCCATGTACAACAAAAGCATAAGCCGATATAGGGGAGTTGACTGTACATGGTACTTGGTCTACCACATTATCACCGTCTAACAACTCCCTTGCGCATCCACTCTCCATAGGACAATATGTGAGCTCCAAAGCATAAGCGTTCTTCTATGTATTGCACCGCTCGGACCTGATCAAGCTGTGATCTTGCATTGAAAACATCCTCTTCTGCAAAAGCCTTGCGCTCAATTGACTCCACCCACCTGTGCACAAAATCCAAAACATCCCTTCCCAGAAAATTCATCCACTGTGACTCTATCTGCTTCTCAAGAGTAGGAAGGATAACATATGTTCCATCCTGGTTTGTATAACACTTCTTGTAGTGGCTATTATCCAACATCAGTGTGTTCTTGTTGATGTACTATGGTAACAGAGCCCAGAATCTCCTCAAGATCTTGAAAAAAACGGGTTTTCCCTGTACTCAAAGGAAGAAACCTCATATTTCTTGGCCCACCCACTCGGACAACCTATCCTTTACAGCTGGAAAACACAAATCAATCCTTATTTGCAAGTTTTCCAGCTTGCAGCAACTCCATATAAACACCTTTGCTATTTGGCTCGTAGCCAAGATGAAGAATGCGACATCCTTCCTCACATAGTGAACCACATTGGAGTCCTTCCTCTCACAACATCGAAATCGGCATATGATAAATCAGGAGGCTCTTTGCTTTTGCGAATGTCGTGGGTGACCATTACAACGCCGTTCAAATCCAAGATCAATGCAAGAAGATCTGGCTTTCCTACATTTCCTGTGCAAGGTTCTTAGGCTGAGGTTTAGGTAGCACCCTTTTGATATGCACATGTTCTTGGACGGGTGGGTCAGGCTTGCTACCAATCACTCAAATTTTAACTACAATAACTAAGGCACTTGGTCAAATGCCTTGAAAAAAAAATTACAGTCATAAATAGTATAGCATGCATTTACTAACGGAGAACAAAGGGTTTGCCAAATGGCATACACAATGTCTGGCAAAAAAGTTTCATATTCATGCATAAAGTGTTACAATACAAGCTCCATTTCAACCAGGAGTACATTGTGCAAGAATCTTAAAGCTTCTTGCATGCACGGGGTTTAGGAGGGTCAAGATGTACTTTTTTTGGTTTTCGCTGACTGCGATCCTTCAACCTGTCCAGGTGCACCCTTATGCTTCTTCTTATGTTACATAGCAATGTCAAACAGGGTCTCTTCCACTTGACCATCGCCTTTGTTCTTCGTTGTACTAGCAGTTTCCACATGCCCATGGATATTTTTTGACATGACAACACAACCAAATTTTTAGCATGTTATCATTCTACATCAATGCCATTGAGGTGATTAGTATATACCTTCATGCTATTGTTCTATATCCTTAGCGGTGTGACCCACTTCTGCACAGTCTTGTCAACCTCTTCATCCACTTTGAGTATCTCAGCTCCACTTAGTAGTTCATGGATAAACTCAGATGTGGTTTTCGATTCCTCATAAGGATTTTCATTTGCATTCGTGCATGTGGCACAAGTCAAAGGACGTGTGCACATAAGTAACATGACATATCAATTCATTATAACTTTGTAGAGGCAAAGACTAGCAATAAAAAACTCACCCTCAGCCTTCGTATACGGGCACCCCCACTAGCAGCCCAGTACTTTGCAATTTCAGGAATTTCCTCCATACACTTGCTACTGAGCACACGTCGATTTTGTCATACATAGTACCGAAAATAAAAAAGGGTGGTTCTTGTGTCTACATGCTAGAATGAAAAGTCTTGCCACGTGGTCACTTGACAAGGGTCCCCCACACGTAGCACAGTCATCAGCAAGGTAGACAGACTTGTAACCAGATGCGCTTCTCGTGCGAGTGAGGGTATACCAAGGGAGCCCTCCCCTCATTAAGATTTTGTATGACTTAGCTTTTAAAAGCGTAATGAGATAGATCTCTTGAAGAAAAGCACTTAAGCTTTTTGAAGTAAAGCATCGAAGCTTGTAAGCTTTATAATATAAAGCTTATAAGATTTTAAAGCTTTCATATTAGCAAAGCTTTTGCTAATATTCATTGTTTGTTCATGCCAAAAATCAATTCCTTGGCCTCCTTTGCTCAAAATAATTACGTCAAAATTTGCTTTTAATTTTTTCTCATAAATCCTTCTGCTTGAGTGGTCCCCAAAACTCTGTAAATACCACAATAAGGACCTTTATGACACTTAGAGAAGAAATTTTAATTCTCAAGCATAGCAGACATGCATAAACCTTAATAAATAAAATTAAATAAATAAGAGAGCTCAAAAGAAAGAAAGAGATCACCATCGACATAAGCTTGGGTTGAATCTCCCTTAGGTGAGTGTGTTGTATGAACTGAATTGCCGTTCCAACAAATGCACTATGGGTTGACAATTCCTCAACTTCAAATTCTAAAAGATCATGTTTTTCTTGTCATACCAAACACCAACCGAAGTTACATAGGTTAGGGAAGAGAGCAATGTAAGTGGGATATCATTTACGACATAACACAACTTATGACTTGAAGAATATTAAAAAACACTTGAAGAGTGCTTGAAAAGTGCATGTACAGTACCAAAATGCACTTGGAGCAGTTGGAGTACTTGAAAAGTACTCAAAAGTTCTTAGAGTAGTGCTTAGAAAGTGCTCAAAAAGTACTAAAAAGCACGTTTAAAAGTGCGTGCCTATACCAGAAAGCACTTAAGAGTGCCAAAAAGTACTTTTGAAAGTGCTTACCATACTAGAAAACACTTGAAGGACTTTAAAGTACCAAAAAGTACTTGAGAGTAACAAAAAGTACTTTAAAGTACTTTAAAGTGGTGATGTACTTTAAAGTAATTTAAAGTGGTGAAGTACGAACTACTTTAAAGTACTTTGAAGTACTTTAAAGTAGTAAAGTCCTTAAAAGTACTTTAAAGAACTTCACTACTTTCAAGTACAATATAAACATTAAAGTGCTTACAAGTACTTTAAAGTGCTTACAATATAAACATTAGGCTTAGGAAACCACCAAGCACTCTGAAAAGTACTTGTGAAGCACTTTCAAGTACTTTAAAGTGCTTACAATATAAACATTAGGCTTAGGAAACCACCAAGCACTCTGAAAAGTACTTGTGAAGCTCTAAAAAGTGTTTCAAGCACTTGACAACATCTTCAGTGCTTGCCTGCAAATGACAGCACGTCCTTCTTTAGCTGCACCACATCTTCATTCACACCAACTCTAGAAAGCAGTCTGCGAACCACACTTATTTTTTCCTCCATCTTCAGCACCTCTGCTTCATTAAGGTTTGCCATTCCCTTCATTTCTGCCAATTGTGCACTCAGTTGCTTGAGCTCGCTGTGTAGTCCATTGTACGCAGAAAACAATCCTTCAGTGTGCAGCCGCTTGTCCCTCTTCTTTTTTGAGCAAGCTTTTCTTTCTCTACATCTGCCCTGGCATTGACTTTTTTTGCTAACCCCTCTACCAACTCCATGTAGAGGGTGTTGTCAGTCCCATCGTAGAGCCTTGTCATTGTTGTCAACATTGCATCTACAGATGTTGCACCATCCAAGAGTGACGGTTCTCTGCATGACCCGTAGTCCGCTCAAAATTTGTTTAGCTTTCGTTGCAGCCCTCCTTTCTGTGTTTTGCAGTTCTCCAAGACTTTCCGCCAAATTTTGCCCACGCAATGCGGTGCTTAGCTAGATCAGCTAAAGCTGTTGCACATTTCTCATCATAAGCAAAGCCTTGTGCAAACTTTGCTGTCAGCTCACCATTAGAAGGGGCTACTTGATAAAACTTTTGATATAGAGGAGTTGGCACTCATCAACTCTAGTTCTGACTTGACCACGTTAACGTATATCTTCATCTTCTTTTGGTGGCGAGTCTTGAAAATTGATAACTACTGTTCTTTAGGGAGGTCATTCATTGATCAACTTGCCCTCAAGACTAAGCCTGTACTCTGCGTGGAGCTCCTCCACCGAATGACAAAACTTTGTTAACTTTGGGTATGCACAATCACGAACATGAGCTAGCAAGACAAATGCAATTTGCCACTTGTGAACATCTTAATCCACATAGTAGGAGGGCGGAGAGAACCAGAAGCTTAAACGGTGGTCACCTTTGATGGAAGATTTTGTTTTGGGAGGCGATGGTTTTGTTTTCGGAGATGCACTTGGTTCTCCTGCCACACAGACTTCTGACCGGGAGTGTTCCCAGCTGAAGTTTGGTTTTCTCTTGGCCACAGACTTATGAGACTTATGAGGAGTCGTTTTCATCCTACTGTGGGATTTGTGTTGTTACGAGGAAGGTGGTGGTTTTGTTTTTGTAGATGCGCTTGGTTCTCCTCCCATCATGGACTTCTGAGGAAGAGTCTTCCTAGCTGCAGTGTCGTCTTCTCTAGTCTTGGCCATAGACTTTCGAGGAGTCGTCGTCATCTTGCTGCTAAGAGTTGTGTGTTGAGGGGAGGAAGGTGGTGAGAACCAACCAGAAGGATGCTTGCGCTTCGCTTGGAAGAGAGAATGTGAGGGAGCTCTCAGCTTGTTTTCCTCTCCGGCTACTCTAAACTGCAGAATGGGACAAGCCACAAATCGTTTCTGCCAGTCCGCACGCATGAAGAACCCCACTCCCAGTCATAACTGTCCCGACTCCTCGTCACACCATCACACACTTAAATGTGTCCTTATTATTGACATTTGAAAGACCAAATACACTTGAAATTTTCTCCAAAGTTGCACAAATGGTACCACCAAAAAGGAAAAATAGTGGTACCACCAATACGTGCTTTGACCCGAGAATAATAGCATGAGTACCTTGTAGTCATTCCGAAATATTGACCCCCTTGTAGATAGTTTGCTTGAACAAGAGTTTGATGAGAAATGAAGAACATCATTTTATAAATTTTCAACCATGTGTGTGTGTGTGTGTAATAAAATACATATAGCCTAATCCATTTTTAGCCATATATGTGTGTGTGGCCTAAAATATATATAGCCTAAAGATAAAATACATATAGCCTTATTACATTACATTACCTATACACACACACACATATCCTAATAGATTTTTGGCCTAATATGTGTGTGTGTGTGTGTGTGTGTGTGTGTGTGTGTGTGTGTATATATATATATATATATATATATATATATATATATATAATAGATACCTAGACTAAAGTATCTATATATACATCTATATAAATACGTGTGTGTGAGAGAGAGAGAAAGAAAGAAAGAAGAAAGAAGCTGTATTAACGTCTACTAGAGGCCGAACTCGACCTATGAGACAAATCAATGTACAACTGTCAATGTCTTCTGGATGTCCACAAAAAAAAAGGACAAAATGAACATGAAGTAAAGTATGAAAGTACTGAGCTAGTGGGGGGGGGGGGGTGATGGATGGAGCACTACTGCTAGAGGCTCAGTATGCAACCTATATGCGTAGGGTATACAAGAATGCAATGCAAATTTGTCTAGCTCCAACCAGTACCATAATGGGGGTGTAATATGTGATACATAGGCGATGGCGAGGCAAAAATACCTCGGAGCATGATCTCCAGGTGTTAGTGTAAGTGAGCTAGCCGCTCGTGGATATGGTGTTGATGTCGAGCCCGTATCTCTGTGATCTCCCTCTGATGTAGTCTGGGAGTTTGGTAGCCTCGTGCTCTCAGTCTCCGTCTGGCTCGGAGGTCTACAGCACGCTGAAGTGTAACCCCCTCCTGTGTCAAGGTAGGCACTAGGATAGATCTCTGGAAGAAATCAAGGAGTTGGAGCTGTTGCCCACCTCTCCATGTGGTATGAATCCGTATCAGTGTCTCTGTGGTGCTGTCTCTAACAAGAACTCGCCAAATCTGCACTACTGCGGACTCCATGATCTGGCGGAGTGAGGGATGTCCACTGAAGATGGTGGTGTATCTCTCTCTAATGACAATATATGCTCTGCATCTGCATACATAATGTTCCTCACTCTCAACCTCCTCCTGGCATTGTCTGCATATCCTCTCTGCTCTGGGGATCCGTGCTGCCCTACTTGCCTTAATCTCAAGCTGGTGTGATGACACTCTGAGCTGGCCAATCGCCACTCGGGCACTAAGGCATGTACACATCCATGTATCCAGGTCTCTGTATGAATCCATCCGCTGAGATACGCATAAACTGATCTCTGTAGTATAGCATCTGCGCATGTATATATATGTATATATACATGCGCATCTATAATGCACAATCTTAATTTATTTTTTTCATATGTACATGCATTAATGAAAAGACTGAACATAATTAACAAGCAAACAAGATTTATTGATTAAAAAACGATAAGACCATTAAAAGAAAGCAATATTAATAATCATTAATATAACCAACCGCCATGTGAGTGAAGGTGTAAAGAGCTGTGAACACCTCCACAACACTGGGACTGGAACACAGTAAATATTACACCTCAAAAAGACACTTGTATGGACACACAGAGAGAGAGAGAGAGAGAGAAGCTTTTTGAAACAAGGTTTCAATGGGAGGGCAGCTCCTTCTGCAGGAATTGAGCAAGGCACTGAATTGAGCGGATAGCAGCAGATTAATCTCATCATGTACTTGAGACCTACTTATGTCCCCTTTTCATATTGAAATGGTGCTTTTTCCATGCAAGAAAACCCTCTACATGTGTATATTTGCGTCTCTAACCTGATTTTTTTTTGTTTTTCAAGCCGGGGTCACAAGGAGCAAGCTCGTTCTAAGACTCGAACAGAGAAACGCTTCCACCCATGAGCCTGTTGTAACTCCACCTGTGGTGACACCAATTGTGGCGACCCCTTCCTGCAAAGAACCTGCCCACCAACAGGGGATTGAAGATGATTGCCCTTGACCCCGCGGCCTGCTGCATGCTCACACTCCATCACTGGGCTTGCTGCTAACAGCATAAGCGGCAGAGGCGAGTCTATCATTCTGTAAGGCAAAAGCAAGGTGCAGTATGAGAGAAAAGCTTAGCGAGGCAGCCATTGATGCATAGGACAAAGAGTTAGTCATATATACATTGCATCACTCTCTTTTATCAAAACATCATATTTTGATTTCATGTTTGATTATTTTCTCAGCTTTGTTTTGATGTCAGTGACATGACCTCAGGTCAAATACTAGTTATATTAATATTCAAAAACGCTTAGCATCCACTGATCAGAACCATGCTGTCAACTCCCATGCTGACCCAAACCATAGCTTGTATCTTATGTTCTCCTCAACTCTCACACTAACTTAGGGTACTTCTCAACCCAAATATAGATTAGTCCGGATGCAAAGCCACCATATGATGCAAGTGTGATTTCCTATGATGAGAGCATAAGCACAAAAGATAGCCCAGTGATAGAGCTTGTGCACTGGATGCTGAGGACACGAGCTTGATCCTTACCCCTCCCTTTACCCCATAAGGGATGTGATTACAGAAATGAACCCTCCTGCCCCACAAAAAAAAAAAGAGGGCAGGTACAAAAGATGTCAACATTTTAAGGGTAGCCTGTTTAGACAAGGCATCATTGTAATAATTATTTCTTTGCAAGTATTTTCCAGAGTTTTTCCGGTGAATTTCAAATAACATGAGCTTGATGAATAAACAAGCATGATAGGCCAGAGCTTCATCATAAAAACTTAAATGTTGCTACTTTATCATTGAATTCTATAATCCATAAGCAGCTTAAACCAGGCTTATGACCTGAAGGTGCACATTGATTGAACTACTCAGCCATATAGTTGTAAGTGTTATGGTACAAGTTTCTGCCAGCTTCAGACTCTTTTCACCTGCATATATGCATAACTACATATGTCCCATCCTGCTCACACGCTTAAATGTAGCTGGTGATGCCAACGCTGTCTTTTGTAGGGTTATCCACATGATATTCATGCTTGAGCCATCCCAATAATGTGAGGACTGAGCAAGGCAAGATTGGGGACATTGATGTTCTTCACATTCACGACAGTAAAGTTTGCATCTTGGATACTAACCAATGTATTCCTTGTCAGGTGACAACCATCAGCAAGAAACTGTTGAACAGGGTCTAAGAGGTCCTGCCCAAACCTCAGGCTACTGCCCACTGCAATCCAATCACAAGGAAGAGATGAGCTTTTGCAACAAGGCTTGATATCCATATCATTAATCTATGATTACCTGGCGCAGCAACATGCTCAATGAATAAGAAGTGACCACCTGGCCTTAGCACCCTTTTCACTTCTGCATGGAAGTGTCATTAACGCAGATTAGTAACCATTGACAAGAGACTTCTTAAAAGTTTCATAAGGGATATCATATAGATTGTGCACACACAGCACATATTGCAACCCAATACACCATACCAGAACCATGAAGGTACCTTTTAAGGTAGCTACCACATCTTTCACAGAACACAGAACAAGTGTGCATATGACAGCATCAACACTGGAGGTGGCTATTGGTAACGCCTCTCCAACCTACAGAAAGAAAAAGAACTTAAATTTAGCTTCAAATAACATTCAATAAATTTGGGACTTGTGGACTGATGAAGTGTACTAGTGAGTTATGACCCAAACACTCAATCTTGCACCATAGCGACATGGCGTCTTGGTGAACACAGATAAAGCAATTGCAGAAATAGTATTCTTGGTCATGGTGGCCTCCCAGGACACTGCATCTTCTACTTTGGCACACATATCTAGCATCCCTACTCTTCGTTGAGCCATGGTTTCTCCCACAACAGATTTCTATACTTAAGAGGGCTCCACTGTTTCCGAAGTTCTCACGCAGTGATATGCCTGACAGAAAATGAGTAATTTAGAAAAGCCTTGCCTTCTGCCCCCACCCTTCCCCCAGAAAACCCAAAAAAGTGCATTCTGTACTCACACCTAACCCTGCAATCCATATGCTACTTTGCATACTGCTTGCGTACCATACAGAGTCTTGTACACATTGCGTACAAGATGTACAAGCTTCTATGAAAATTTTCAAGGTCATGTTTGTCATGGACCTCTTATTAGGTACAGCCCCTATAACTCATCCATGAATTCCATGTGCAGTTCATACATATTGTTTATAGACTAGTGTTTTGAACATAGCATATGTTATATTTAAACTATTCAAACAAGAAAAATAGTGGCATATTTAACGTACCTTATCTAAATCTGTACATTCCTGCAGTTGTATTTCACATGTGTTTGTACGTGCCATATCTAATGTTTCTAACACTGCCCCCCGCCCCCCCCCCCCCCCCCCCCCCCCCCCCCCGCCCCGCGCGCGCGCGCGCTCTCTAATGTTGATATTGAAAAGAACTTTCATGTAGGGGGCTAGCCAGCATAGGATCTGATGAATGAAGACAGCAGACAGAAGGATGGCAAATGGCCCGGCAACTGTGCAGAGACCACCCAGCAGCCAAGTCAGCAGTAGATCCCACTACAACTAACAGACCATATGGTTCAGTATCCCGCAGCATATCCAGAGACTGGGTAAGGAGGGTGGGCCCACGAACTCCACCTCACAAGGTATCAAGAAGTGAGAACTCCCCTTGTTTGAATGGGTTGTGTACCAATGTCCAAACTGAACATCATCCCAGGAATCAGAATGCCTCATATTGGCATGCTCAGTGACCAGTCAATCGACTAAGAAAATGCACCATACAACACTCCAAGAGCAGAAAAGATTAACAAGATTAAGAGAAGAGAATTAACTTAGGAACTTGTAGAACACTTGTGCCTATGTGCTAGGGTTTTGAGAGAGAGAAAGAAGAGTGCGGTGGAATCAAACACAGCACACACAAGAGTCCTAAACTACTGTCTGTATTATGTAAAAGAAAAGAATGATTACACCTGAATTCCTGTACAAGAGATCTGGCTGAGTGAAAACGTGAACTGCAGCCCTGTGACCTACTCTACACTCTTGGTTGGCTAGCACTTCGCCTATAGAGAAACGCTTTGTGAAGTCCAACGCTGAGAAACGCATATGATTATGAAGATTTGGCTACCCATGTATCTATACGTACCAATACTACTGGTCAGTTTGTTTTGCCGTTGTCAGCCAGGTCCATGACCTGCCACATCATTGCTGCCACATGGCACCTGTGCTTTCCCATGGGCCTGCACATGCTATATCCTACAGGTGAGGTGTGTCACATTCTCCCCTACTTGCATTGCAACAGTCCTCAGCTACATGGTGTCCATATAAAGTGCCTTCCATAAAAGGAAAAGATCCAAGAAAAGCTCATCCAAGGTACCCAAGTTCTCCAACACTGCAAGACCATTTTCCGTCCAATGCGAAGGTTGACATTCCGTCCTTGCCCACGTCAGCACAAAGACTTGCAAAGACACCTGCAGATGACCAACTTCTGCCTAATCTAGCACTTTCCGTCTCTCCAATCTGTAGCCATTTATATGGTAGTGACGTATGTGTGAGAATATGTGAATGTGGAGCGGAAGCAAACAGAAATCACACAAGAGACGGTAGACAGCCACAAAGAGATCCAGCACTTGAGCTAGAGACTGAAATATTGAATGTATGTTGAATAAAATATGAAGGCACAATGGCCATGCTTGTATACATCTCATGTAGAGCAGTCGACAAGTAGCATTTGAGGACAAATGTCCACGATTGATATAAATGACTAAAATAAGCTATAAAGATAGTGGAAAAATATGGGAAAAATCCCTAAAAATATCAGAAAAAATTATTTCAATAAAAAGGGGATAAAATGGAGTAAAAGAGCGCTGGAGATGACATGTCCAACACCATCCCTCAGCTCTAGCACGGGGGTCCAACTCCCATATGGGTAAGTACTAAGGAGCTGATCAATAGTATCTCGTGGAAGAGGTTTGGAAGAGATTAGCAATGTTGTCCTGAGAAGAACGATACTCCAATGTAATGATGCCATCGGTGACCAGCTCACGAACAAAGTGAAAGTGGACCTCAATATGTTTGGTCCTGCCATGGAAGGATGAAGTTCGAGCCAACGCCAAGGCACTCTCGCTGTCCGTAAGAATACGGATTGGATAATCCAAGAGTACATCAAGATTGCTCAACATCTGGAATAACCATAGCAGCTCACAGCAAGTATCTAGATAAGCACGGTACTCAGCCTCAGTAGAAGATAATGAAATTGTATTTTGCTTCTTGGATTCCTAGGAAATAAGACCAGAACCAAAAGTGAAGCGAGTGGATCATCAAGCATCCTGATCACCTGTCCAATCAACATCAGAGTATCCAACAAGCTCAATGCCTCCTCTGAAAGAGAGACCATAGTCCAAGGTACCGGATAAGTATCGGAGAACCCTCAGAGCGGGCTGCCAATGAGAATGTCAAGGAGCTAAAGAAAACTAATGGAGAGCACTGACACTATAAGAAATGTCGAGCCTAGTGTAAGTCAAATAAATTAGAGAACCAACAAGCCTCCCGTATTGTGTAATGTCCTCGAAGAGGGGAGCGGGATCAGCACGGGAGATCTTGGAGTTAGGATCCATCGGACAAGAAATTGGATGGCACTTGGTCATCCCAAATGTCTCTAGGAGCTACTGCAAATATCTGTACTCGCTAAGAAACACTCCATCAGAAGACTGATAGACCTCCATCCCAAGAAAGTAGTGGAGAAAGAAGTCCTAAATCAGTCATCTCAAAGGTGAGAGCTAAATCTAACCGCAGCTCTTCAATCTTGGCAAGATGTGAGCCAATGATCAATAAATCATCAACATATAAGACAATTAAGCAAAGCCAAGCATCCTAAGCAAAGTCATAGAGATTGGTGTCTGCAAAGTCCAAGGGAAAGAAAGAATGCATCAATCTTATCATACCATGCCTTGGGTGCCTGTTTCAAACCATAAAGGGCTTTGTGCAATCTATACACCTTACCCTTAAGTCCGAGAACCTGAAAACCTTGAGGTTGTTCAACATACACCTCCTCATGTAAGTCACCGAAAGGCAGATTTGACATCCATTTCATGAGCAAAAAGAGCAAGAATTGTCCGAATGGTGGTGTAACTGGCTCTAGGAGCAAAAGTTTCCTCATAATTCACACCCTCAATCTGAGAGTACCCCTTTGCAACCAATCTCACTTTATGTTTGTCCAAAGATCCATCAGCATTCTTAAAGACCCACTTAACCCCAATGACCTGTCGATGCAGAGGCCAGTCCACAAGCTCCCATGTACGATTCCTCTTAATGGAATCAATCTCGGCCTCTGACGTGAACCATTTCTTGCACTTTCACGACGTGAAACATTCTTTGCTATTTCACGCCTCCTAAACAGAGCGATAGAATAAAAAATTAAATCAATTTGGGTTGATTAATAGCTTGTTAGATCATACATACATGCACTTAAGATCTGGAAAACTCATCGGAGACGATCTTACGCCTGACGATAGTGCATTAAATCACCCAGGAACTTCCTACCAAAGAAGTGTGGGATCAGGACATTCTGCAAGCACACACTTGAGTGTTTTGAGAAACCTGACCACCGCTGAAACCAGTAGTGAAAAATCCATGGAAGAAGGGCTGAGATACCCTGGGTTTGGAGAAAAAGATAAACCACACTCCCCAACCAAGTCCAGCGGGATCATTGATATCGCCTGGGGATTTTTTGGTCTCCAAACCAGTCATGATGAAGAAGCGCAATCTACGAGCATGGGTCCGTCAACTAGCGCTGGACTCGGTCCAAGACAAGAAGTGCCATTCCAAACGTTGAATTCTAGGCTGTCAAATACTGACACCCCTCGAATTAGACGAGATGTGCAAAGTGCAACTAGGATGGGTCAAATATTCATTTCCACCACCGAGGAAGTGTATTTGGACCTCCAACGAAGTGAGGTAGAACGACAACTCCGAGAATTGAGCTTAAGGAAACAAAAGCTTGATACTCGTAGGGCAAGAGCTGAGAGAAAGGAGACAGGAAGTGTTAACCCACTCCAATCACGAGGAAAAGAACCTGAAATTGCTACAAGGAGACAGGAAGTGTTAACCCACTCCAATCACGAGAAAAAGAACCTGAAATTGCTACAAGTAGAAGTGAGGGAGAAATTCCGAACTTGGAACCCATCAATGAGGACTCCAGAATGGAGGAAGGGTTTACAACCAGAGAAGAAGAGAGTAACCTAGCTAACATGGCTATAGAAGTAGAAGACCGACTCTATATCAAAAAGGATATTGAGCTAATGATCAACAACCCTACATTCTTACAAGACATGGAGCTCTTAATTACACAAAGATGCACAAAAACGACTAATGGAGAATCCCACCAGGGAACCACAACTGGACCATTCCATGAACCCAAGATACCTAGAAGAGCCAATACAGGTAGGGGACGAGGTCTAGGAAGGGAGGGAGCAATTCCCCAGAGGCCTAGAAATGATCCAGCCACGGACCTTAATATGGCCACAAGGGCAGACCTGTTAAATATGGCAGCAGAGATGGGTCGGAGGATGGTCAGGAAACTAGGCTCTACTCTAGAACCCCGACCTTCCTATATGAAACCCCATATCATTTCAAAACTTGTTCAGAAGTTCTCTGGGGACGGGAATCCTATCCAACATGTAGAGATTTTTGAATCCACATGTGAAACCTGTGGACCGGTCACTGATGTGACCATGATACATGCCTTCTCGCTAACCTCATCAGTGGTTTTGAACCCTTAAGCCTGAGGATAAGGTTAACTGACAAGGTTAAAGAATATTTTTGTGCCCAATTTTGCCAACAGTGGTGACAGATGGAACTTCAATTGCAAGAAATTAGGCTCATTGTTTTGATTTTTTTCTCTCTTTAAGTTTACTAACCACACTAAAATCAAACAAAAGGAAGATGAGTCGATGAGAGACTATGTCTCTCATCTAAAGCACTTAAATTCAAGGTGCAAACTTCGGGAAAGGTTGACAAATGATCAATTGTTGCCTTGTTTCCGGAGAGGGGTTAGAGACCATAAAATGCATGATTACCTGGTACTAGCCTGGCCAGTTACTCGTGATGCATACTGCAAATTGGCAATCGAATATGAAGATAATATGTTAGAATTGCCACAACCCAAAGATGTTAAAACATCTACAGCAACCACGACTTCACGTGTCTCGAGTCACCAAGAAATTAGAGCTCGAAGTAAGCAAGTCGGAAACATGACTGTGGATGAGCTCAGCAATGCCATATTAGAAAAATTAAAGGTCAGGGAGGGAAGAGAGACATCTAGGCATGGGCATAGCCACCTTTACCCCCGCACGGAATTGGTGTGGTACTCTATGTGCAGATTAAATCATACCACCACACCGAATGTCCATAGTTAAGGGCAAGGCCATTACTTTATACTGTGTAAAATTAGAAAATCATGACACTTCAATGTGTAGATATCCAAGGTTTCAAAATGTGGCACAACTACGAGCAAATAGAACCCCATTGGCTTTGCCAGCACCACCTATGTAGATCACTGCCACTGCCTGCCACTGCTGGACAACCCAACTCTTCCTACTTACCTAGGGAGATGTTCCGGGCACAAGATGCTTCGCTCTTGCCACAACCAGTTCTACCGCCACAACCACCACAGATGAAGATCAATCAAGTAATGATTGAAGAGCCATCAGAAGATGTTGACATGGTGCGGGAAATAGAACTTAGCGGGAAATACTACGAGGACATGACTGAGGTTACGCCAGAATACTATGTCCTATAGAATAACACACCAGTACCTGTGTTTCAAACCACAGTACAATGGAAGGGCAAGGAAATAAACTCAAATCTCAGAAGAGGACCTTTACAATGCTATGGCTGCGGTAGGCCACATCGAGTAGCCGAATGCCCAAACACGAATATGAATCTGAGAAGAGGACCTTTACAATGCTATGGCTGCGGTAGGCCACATCGAGTAGCCGAATGCCCAAACACGAATATGAATCATACACACCAACCACAACAAGTGGCGGCCACGCCCAATGACATGCCAGTGCTCACCTGCACTAAATGTGGAATTGATCACTTGATCAAGGATTGTCCCTACCGAGCAAGTGGCTCTGCTTCTACTGTTAATCAGGCCACCATCCGGACCATTAGTGTACAATCTGGGAAGATCACACTGCTCAATGTCCTAACACGAGCTCAAGCTCAATTAGGAGAAAAGGGAAGAAACCGGGTGGATGCGACTATTTCCAGATCTGGCTGCAGGAAAAGAGTGAAGAAAGTAAGAAAGGGAGACACATGGGTTACAATCCAAGACGGATCCGAAGAAGATACAATTGATACCGGATCCACCCAATCAAAGGATGAGGGGAGTCAAGGGATCAATCTTGGAGGATTAGACTAGGGAAAGCAAGGAGAACGACCAGCAACTCCTAAGGGGGTTGGTGAATATCCCAATGCCGGCGAAGAAATAAGAAAGGTCGAAGATGCCAAGGCCTTAGTTGAAGAGCTTCATGACACTAAGCTAAGGACCAGCCAAGTAAGAGATACCATCTATCCACAAGATGAACCAACCCGGAATAGGATATTGAACATGCCAATCCCGATTCCGGAAGGAACAGAAGAGGACTCCCAGACCAACAAAATGTCTAGAATATTTGAAGAAAATGAGTTGGGGAGAGTCTATCCATTCCTCCCCTGTGGAAGAATACGAAACACCTACATGGAAAAAACTCTCTATATCCAAAGAACCCAGGGATATAGGAATTGACCCAAGAGATACTCTTGCAAGAACACCTCTTAAAACAACAGAAACAGCTTGCAAAAGAAAAAATCCAGCAAGGGCAAGAGGAAGCTAAGGCTAGGCTAGTCAAAGCTAAAATGCATAATGGCCTGATACATGTCAACATGGCGTCCGTAATCCTTGTGGACGAAGGGGATCTAAACATTGAGCCAGCACGACTCAAGTTGCGACTCACAATAGCTAAGGGCGTTGCAACAAGTATTGCATTAATAGATACAGGGTCTAGCCATAACCTGATCTCATATGATACTTGGGTAGCCTTAGAAAGACCACACCTTGAATCCACCGATGCTCAAGTTCATAGTGTGCACCTAACAACCACAAAGGCCGAGGGGTATTTAAATGTTAATATTTCCATAAGTACTAATTCCTTGGTCGGAAAGGTGTTTGTGATGCCTGCAAATACAATGGAGGAAGAGATGATCCTAGGACAATCCTTGATTAGTGCAATATCCAATGGGAAGAAAGAACAGCATCGTTGAGCATCGGTGAGAAGGTCATGTCCATACCACTATGGAACTCAACAAATCACT
The DNA here is from genome assembly GCF_041138505.1 of Cibotium barometz. Classification (NCBI taxonomy): domain Eukaryota; kingdom Viridiplantae; phylum Streptophyta; class Polypodiopsida; order Cyatheales; family Cibotiaceae; genus Cibotium; species Cibotium barometz. Next base: position 41,432,003 of record NC_141090.1, read on the forward strand.
GCAGAGGCAACATCTCAGAAAACAGAATCTGCACCCATTATGCTGAATTTGCCTACATAATACTGAACATACAAGGGTACATAAAAATGGGTGCTCAAGAATCAACCAGAGAGGAAGGACACAATGAGTAATGAAAAGAGTAAGGGGAAAACACAATTCAAAAGTCGGCCGTTGCCAACACCTACCAAGTGGCAGAACTCCAAGCACTTGCAGAGGCCTCATGACTGTTGTCAGCAATGGGTTGTCCGAAAGGACCTATTGTGAGCACAAGGCTACTATTAAGGCAATACAACAGTATGGGTACCCAAACCCAAGTCCATGGCCAAAACCACAAAAGGTTCAAACCAATATACAAAGAGATGTGATGGCTTACAGCATCAACTCCCCGATCGAACCAGCGCCACATCTGCTTTTGTGTGAAGGAGAAAGAAAATTTAGCCAACTGAATTGAGAATGACCACATCAACAACAATACCTACTCTGGCAACAGAATTGAACAAGAAATGTGAAGATAGAAGCAAAGAGGTTCCAAATGGAAACCATCCACAACCAGACACAACAACAAAATTGTTTAGTTGGGTGGAAGGAACAATAAGGAGCTCACACATAGAGCTAAAAAGACTGCATCAGCAAATGCCCAAAAGTACCCAGGTGAACCCTTGGTTTTCATGGTGATATCAAAGGGACAAGGTAACTAATGCATCATCATATGCATGTGTGAGTGTTTGAGCACAGTAAGAAAAAAATTCGATAAATGATTCATGCCGTGAACCACACTACAATCGTTCACGTTGTGAACCATTGATTAGTATTTCACGCCGTGAAGAAGTTTGAAGAGTTTCACGCCGTGAAACGGTAGAAACTTTGACAACCAATTATGAAATGACACATGGCTTCTTCATTAAATGCAGCCGCCCTGTCCGATGGCTGCGTTATAAAATCAAATTTTCTTCTTTTTTTTGTCACTTTGCATCGTGTGAGAGCCGTGTTCGTGAGCCAATTCTGATCATCAAGCATCTTCGCGCCTGCATTCAACCGCTTTCAACTGTATACCCAACCGCTTTCAACTGTATACCCAAGCGCTTTCAACTGCATTCAACCGCTTTCAACTGTATACCCAAGCCCTTCAAGGTGGGAGCTTCCCCTTTTTTCTTTTTCTTTGCTTTCCTTTTTTCCCTTTTTTCTATGATGTTATCAATTGATTGTGTGTGTCCAAACATACCTACTTGTGTTGAAATCAGTCAATTGAATGAACGAATGCCTGTCATCTTGTGTTGAAGATAAATCACTTGTATGCGATTAATACATGTCGTTTTTCAATATATGTAAAACTTCATCCTAAACATGTGTACACACCGTTATAAATTCATGACTGCAGATTCACGTCTGCACATTTACGTCATGGTGATTAACGCCATGCTGTTTCAGATGACTCTGTTTCACACCACAGAGTTTCATGTCATGCTGTTTCACATCATGATGATTCACGTCATGCACATTCACGTCATTGTGTTTCACGACTGCACATTCACGTCATTGTCTGTCACGCCCCTCTGTTTCACATCATTGTCTTTCACGCCCCGCTGTTTCACGTGACTGTGTTTCACACCACAGAGTTTCATGTCTGCACATTCACGTCACTGTGTTTCACGCCCCACAATTTCACGTCATGCTGTTTCACGTCATTGTGTTTCATGCCCCTCAGATTCACGTCATGATGATTCACGTCTGCACATTCACGTTGTGGGGCAAAAGGAAAGGGGAAGTCCTCTATAGCAGCATCCACCCACACATGCTCGAACACACTCAAAGAACAAGACAGGGGCACCACCAGCCTTTACTAAAGCTAGAAAGGGAACTCACACACTCACAATCCCAAGATCCTCACAAACAACTCTCTACCCTTGTCCAACCATCCAAATACACAGAATACAGCCCAAAATAAACATTCACACCAAGAGAAGAGAGGGAAAAGGGTACATCAACTTCTCTACCTCTCACAACTCCATTGGCAGGTGCTATATATGGGTGAAAAACCTTGATTACATAGGCTCAACAGCCTTAAGCAATAGATCAAGTAAGAAAAGAGAGAGAATGAGAGATTAGCATGTGAATGGCATCCTTGTGCACACAAGGGGGTCTGCGCACATTAACACACACACACACACACACACACACACTAAATCTACACTCCCAGCTCACCCACAACTTCAAAAAAACTGGTAACACAAAGGCCCCTTGGGCTCACACACATTAATCCTAAGATGTTTTGTATTATTGATTGAATATGAAGTAGAGTGTTGTAGATAGGCGTCCTTAAGTACCCAAGATACTCACACCTTGGCATAGAGTGTAGTTACAAAGTTTTGAATATAGCCAAACTCTACCACCATAACACCAACTCTTTAGTATCACACAGCCATGACTAACCCAATAAGAAACATGTTCACAACACACCCATACCACACTCATGCACCCAAGGTACCTCTTGCCCACATCAATTCCAAGATGTTCTGCATTATATGGTGGGAATCTCTCCTTCTGAAATACCAATAGTCAAATGACAAATACATTCACACCAAGAGAAGAGAGGGGAAAGGGTACATCAACCTCTCTACCTCACAACTCCATTGGTAGGTGCTATATATGGGTGAAAAACCTTGATTACATAGGCTCAACAGCCTTAAGCAATCGATCAATTAAGAAAAGAGAGAGAATGAGAGATTAGCATGTGAATGGCATCCTTGTGCACACAAGGGGGTCTGGGCACATTAACAGACACACACACACACACACTAAATCTACACTCCCACCTCACCCACAACTTCAAAAAAACTTGTAACACAAAGGCCCCTTGAGCTCACACACATTAATTCCCAGATGTTCTGTATTATTGATTGAATATGAAGTAGAGTGTTGTAGATAGCCGCCCTTTTAAGTACCCAAGATACTCACACCTTGGCATAGAGTGTAGTTACAAAGTTTTGAATATAGCCAAACTCTACCACCATAACACCAACTCTTTAGTATCACACAACCATGACTAACCCAATGAGAAACATGTTCACAACACACCCATACCACACTCATGCACCCAAGGTACCTCTTGCCCACATCAATTCCAACATGTTCTGCATTATATGGTGGGAAGCTCTCCTTCCGAAATACCAATAGCCAAATGAGAAATACCTCAATGGCTATGCAAGCCGACAAGCTTCGCTGTGACCACATGAATGGCCCTCAAGAGCCCACTTGTGCCTTGGAAATCAGCCAACGGATGAACAGCCTCTTGCTGGAAATGAGATCCACCTTGATGTGTGAGATGCCGTCGTACTTCAGATGCCACTAGCTCATGTAGCACCATGGAACTTCTTTGTCTCAATGTTGGTGGAAGTTGCAATGCCCAGTAGATTTTTGACAGGTTGGGGCATTAGGATGAGCGCTTGTGGAATGTTCCCAGCCACAGCACTGCCTCGCACAGCTTCCTTCTGAGCTGGCTATCTTCAGTGGATTTCGCACAATCAGGTGATGGCCATGGTGTATGTTCACATGGCTTTGCGCTCCACTCAGTAGCTTAGCTACCAGCGAAAGTTCTCACTCTGCAGTCTGATTTTTAGCCCACGATATGCCTCACCAAGCCGGTTCTCTGCCCTAAACCCCTCTCTCTCTTTCTCTGATGCAAATGGAGGCAAAAAAAAAAGAAAAAAAAAAAGCAGCGTCTCCCAAAGGTTTGGCCACACGCTCATTCAGTAGAGAACGTGGCAGCATCTCCTCTACAAAGTTGGCTAGACTCCCACTCATCAACTCCTTGGATAAAACTAGCAGATATGAACATGCATCTATATGTACATATGCCAAAAAACCACAATCAAAAAACTCCTAACGTCATTGTGTTTCACATCTGCACATTCACGTCATTGTGTTTCACGCCCCTTAGTTTCACGTCATGCACCTTCACGTCATTGTGATTCACGCCATGCTGTTTCACGCCACTGAGTTTCACGTCTACACATTCAGGTCATTGTGTTTCACGCCCCACAATTTCACCTCATGCTGTTTCACGTCATGATGATTCACATCATGCACATTCACATCATTGTGTTTCACGTCTCCACATTCACGTCATTCTATTTCACGCCCCTCAGTTTCATGTCATGATGATTCACGTCATGCACATTCACGTCATTGTGATTCACGCCATGTTGTGTCACATGATTGTGTTTCACACCACAGAGTTTCACGTCTGCACATTCATGTCATGGTGATTCACGTCCCCACTGTTTCACGTCATGTTGTTTCGCGTAGCACAGTTTCACATTTGCAACTTCACGTCCCCATTGTTTCACGCGTATGTTTTTCACGAGGATGGGTTTCACATCTTTGTCACGAATAGTAACTAATCACTAAAATATTAATACACTCACATTCTCTCATCTAGATTTACATACTAACATCAAATTACTAACCCAAAAAAAAAGAGAAAAAAGTAAGTACCGACCAGTCATTCGACTGATTGTATATGCTGATTCAGATGTCGGTCTCCGAATCTGAAGCCCGCGAGCAACCATCCACCACGCAAGCAAGCAGTGCTACGGGTCCCCAGCCAGCCACCGACAACAAGGATCAAGCAAGCTCAAGACAAATTTCTTGGGCCCTTATGCCCAATCATTCCAGGGCACCCTCGTCATCAGGAAAGAAATCATCACACCCCATGGGAAGGTGACTCTCTAATGCCACAGCCCAGAATGTCTCCACTTGCTAGAAGATGCGGAAGTCAAGGCAAAACTTAACAAAGTAGGCCTCGGGAGAATGGTGGAGGTACTGTCCCGCGTAGTCGACACAGACCTCTGCGCCGAATATCTAAAGACATACGACAAGCAAACAAAGAGAGGAAAGATTACAAAGGCTGATGGCACCACAAAACAGCTCCTCATCACAGAGGACTTAATCAATGATGCCTTACAACTCCCAGCTGCAGTGAAAGCCCACAAGCACAACATTGATACGATGCCTATAAATGATATGCTCAATAAAGATTCTTACAATTCAAATGGAGCAGAATACGACAATATCAGAGATGAAGCTACAAAGAAGGCATGCATAGCAATGTCCTTCCTGATGCAAATAAAGCCTGTAGACAAGTACAACAGAGTGGGTTTAAACAGGATGGCAAAAGTTTATGAGGAAAAGGAGGAGGATTGGGCTTTCTATATGCATAAAGAGATGGAAAATTACTTGAAGGCCCATCAATCGAAGATCAACAATCCATACCTCCTCACACAGGTACTTAACCATGTAGCAAAGAGGCCTCTGAAAGAGCCTGAACCAGAAGAGCACATGCAGTTAGCACTCATACTCGATCAACCTAAAGAAGCTACTGGCAAGTTAGAAGAGGGGCAGGCAGTATTAATGGAAACACATGATCTCATCAAGAAAATCAAAAAAGACCGCAAAAAGAAAATAGATAAAAGGATGAGAGGAATACTTGTTGATGTAGCAGCAGAATCACAACAACTGGAAGCGACGGTGGCAACAAAAATCCGCACAAGAAAAGATACTTGGCCCTACTATGTAGGAACACAAGCAATAGCTCACCTCTCCAGCAAGCCCCACACAGCTTATTTTTAAAGACCTCTCTCCTCTCAAGGATTCAAGCCTAGCAGATACACCAACAGAGGCAACTGATGAACAAACACTGAGGAACCAAGCTACGGAGGGACGAGTAGTAGAAGAAGCAACAATCACAGTACAAGAACTGGAGGCTCCCCCAGAGTCAAGTAAGAGACAACGAACGCCAGAACCTTCAAGTCCAATCAAAAGGAGAAAGTTGGAAGAGAAAGAGCAACTGCCCACCTAACCTCCTTCCAGGACATGGATTCTCAACAATTCATCCAGGAAACCATGGAAGGCCTAGAAGCGCTCCTTTACGATCCACTCAAAGAACTGGAAGCTGAGTCAAGTACAAACTGGGAACAAGAGCAAAAGGTATGGCGTTGCCATCTATTAACAACACACATGTTACATGACAGGAACGTTGCCCTTTGGAAGTAGCTGAAAGATGCAAATACACAAGTACAAAGTGTAAAGGCAACCCTTGAAGCAGCAGAGTCAACTCACAGGGAGGTTATCCTGAAGAGTTTAAAGGCTGCAGAGAAACAAGAACATAGGTACAATTCCTTGGAAAGTAATAAACTCGTCTTTAGCTAGACAATTGTACAGAAGATCAACGAAAATGCTGACTTAAACGCAAAGCTCGAGCAAACAAAAGATCAACTTCAAAAAGAGATCGCCCACACAGAACCTCACAACTCTGCATGCCCGACAAATCAAGGAGTGCCAAGACAATGCAAAGGCTAATGAAGATATGCTTCACCAACAAATCGAGCAACTAATAGTCCAACTCAAGAAGGCAGAGCAAGAAAGAGTACACAATCTGCAACAAGAAAGAGAACAAGCGAACAAAGCACATGCAAAAAAGATCAAGGCCCTCAACGAAACCATCAGTGCAAACCAGGCAGAGGCGTAAAAGAATGAATTGGAGCATCAAGAGGCCATATCACAGCTATAGTGCAACTACAGGACACTCAATGATTGGCGGCACAAAGACTCCATCAAATTACTGAAGCACAACAAAGGGAAGCCATTGCCTGGCGAGCACAAGAAGATGCAACAAGGAGATTTGAAGAGATGGATGCGGAAAGAATGATCCGGGAAACGACCATCTCCAACCACCTCAGCAATGCCGACTCTCGCCTACATGATCTGGCACGTCAGCTCGTGGCACAAGAAAGGAGTCAACACCCGGAGCCGACAAATGATCTACGTATCTTCCTTGAGCGCGCCTCGGAGTTGGGCCAGCTGCCAGTAACTCCTCGGGTCCCTCCTCACACTCTTACTTTGTTTTTATCTAACACTCTCATTACTTCGGTATGATATAAACTTAGCTGAAGATATAGGCCTAGGTGAATTGACACTAATTAAACAAAATACTAAACGCGATGCTGACCCAACAATCATCACGGGCATTTTGAGGAGCGACCTTATATTAACTAACCCCCTCAGGACATCTTCTTCTACCCCTTGCATCCTATAGTGCTAAACCTCCGTAGTTGGTGTCGCATGCTCCAAATTTCAGAAATCCTGGACAACAGTATCGAAAAACTCGACCTATTTATTCCATATGGCATACCAGAGACGCCAGCCAACTAGGAGGTGGTTGCAAATACTTATCAGTGGGTAATTAGTCATGGGTGGCTAGAAGTATACAATACTCACCAACATTTGAATCTCTGTGAGTCTACATTATATCACCCTGTCGGCATCCTTAAACTCTATACTAATATCTACAAGCATTTAGAAGCTATGCTCACCAACGTAAGATATAATTTTGATGCCACTCACATAAACTACCCTAATATTGATAATGAAGAAATTCCTGAAATACAAAACTTTTTTAAAGCCCATAAGCCTAGCCACCCACCCCCTAGCACTGGTCAAGATCAAGAAGAAGGTCTCTCTTCAGTTTTAAAATCCACTTACCCTGTATATTCTAATATAGCCAGTAAGCTTCTCAATCCCTATCCTAGTGCGCCACCTACTAACTCCTCCCAAGCTGACTGTATTTACTCTTCTTTCTCTCCTCCAGAGTTAGATTTTTCCACTAACACTCTCGCCCCCGAGGAGGCACTCGCACCTAACCCATCTCCATTGACAGCTGCAGAGTATGAGGAATTTATTCGAGCACGTAATCTGCTTTTAAAGCCAAAACTCATGTTCAAAGTTCTCATGCAAATTGCTCCATTCGACCCTACCCGCTAGATCCTGTCAGAAGCATACTCTTCAGCCACACCAACAAAGCAACATTATGTACCATACTCTCTCCGTGCTCCACGTCCCGACTTAGAAGAATTACTTTCTTTGGCTGGAAAGGATACATTGTGGGCAAATGTCACAAAACACACCAGGCTCGCCAACCCTCATTTAGCTGACTTGCTGGAAATTCGCATCACATTTATGATCAGCTATTGTTATAGAAGATGGAGAAAGATACATCCTTTGCACACGAGAGGTGGTTACGCCACCATCATCACTAATGAAGAACAACCACAACTCACAGATTTTGGAATCCAGTCTACATGGAGGAAGGAGTTTCTGTTAGTTCCAGAATACAGCAAAGTATACATGAGCGCACCACCAACAATGAGAGTAGATCCATTGTACATGTCTATCAAGAGAAGGTGGATGCCGCTGGAATTCCAAGAGGCCAAAAACAGGGACTCCCATGTTTGTTATAACTTCCCTATCTTCACACCAGCAACATTTGGCCATATTCAAGAACAAAGACAGCAAATGCTAACTTGGATCAGAGCATGGCGAAGGATACCCGATCCGGCCATTGTGGCAAGTGTTAGGTTTATGAAATTGTTGGTCGTACTAATAGACCAACCAAAAGAAACCTATGATGGCTTTGAAGCACATCACCTGAAGTTCGATATGAATCAAGGGCCTTCAGACAGAGGAATGATGCTGTACTACCACAAATTACGATGTCTTTTAGCCTACATGCACGTTACATTTGAAGACATGGTAGACACTGGATTTTGGAAGTCACACTCAACATTCTGTCGCACTCTTCGGAAGCTCCAATCCAGACGAAATTTCTACTGACATGAGTTCAGTGACCAGGTCTTCTGATCTCGGTAACAGGTTCTAAGGACAGAACCTACATCAAGAAGGGGAGAATATTAATTCCATTTGGATTAACAACATGATTCTCAATTGAGGACATTAATAAGTGTCATGCAAAGACACTATAAAGGTTGTACATTATGAGATATTGGCCACCCAAGGCCTAGTAAGTAAGTTTTGGATGCCCAAGTGTGAATAAGGGCCAATTGTATATAAGGCATTTTCTTATAATGAAAAGGACACAATCCCCTTTGTGCTATTGAGAGCTCTCCCCTTGTGACTTGAGAGAGAGTGAGGAGTGAGAGCATTCTAGCATTGTGCCTCTTTTCATGCTTGTGTACTTATGCTTGTATGAGAGAGTGAGAGAGAGTGTGATTGGTCTATGTGATGGTGTGAAAGACTCCACGGTGACAGTGTGAAGGTGGAGCTTGGAGTTTGGAGCTTGACAAGCGAGCTTAGAGGCCTAAGGGACTCGAGATCGAAGCATTGGTAAGTACCCCATGACAATTGTGATCTATTGCTCATCCATTAGGTGAATGTGTAGAGTTCCCTCTTGGAGGTGTGGTAGCCCATAACATACTCCAAGTTTTCTTAGGTTTACCCCTTGAAAGCGAAAGTAAAAGCAAAGGTGTTTACATGCTTTCAACACTTTGTAGCAATGGCTGAAAATATGTGTGGATGTAAAGTCCAAACACTCTGCTCAGATAGAGGTGGAGACTACATGTCAAATGCATTCAAGGATTATATGCTTCAAAAGGGCATCAAACACCAATGTATTGTGCCTTATACACCACAACAAAATAGTGTAGCTAAGAGGAAAAACAGATCTCTCATGGAGATGGCAGGATGCATGGTGAAAGCACAAAAGTTGCCTCACAATTTTTGGATGGAAGCTATAATGTGTGCAACTCATGTGTTGAACAGGTGTCCAACAAAAGCTTTGAAAACCATAACACCATTTGAGGCTTGGTATAGCCGGAAGCCAAAAGTGGATTATATGCATACATTTGGGTGTTTGGCATATGCACATGTGCCAGAACAACTTAGAACAAAGCTAGATGATAAAGCAATAAAAAGCATTTTTGTGGGCTACGGCAATGAGAGCAAAGGATACCGTCTTTATAATCCAACAACACGCCGGATTTTTGTGAATAGAGATGTGGTATTTGCTGAAAATTCAGTTCAGCCCATGTACAGCTTGTATAAAAGTCGTGATACAAGCATACAGGACATGTTTGATGGGCTATTACCCATTGCAATTAGGGGGGATTGCGATCAGCTAGCCCCTACACAGGAAAATCATCATGTAGAACACGTGAAACAGCCAGCAATTCAGCCTCCTTCTATGGAAGAAGTTGAAGATCTTGTCAGGGAAGAGCAAACAGCCATAGACACAACCAAGTCGGTGCCAAGATGGTTGCTAAGAATTGCAAGATAGCAAACTTACAGCTCCACTAACACGTAGAAAAAGGGCTAGTTCCAGCCATGCATTGAATATACATCATGGAGAGTCTGCATTAGCCATGGGTGGTCTCTTTGATTCAGAAGACCCTTCTTCTTATGAAGAAGCACAGGAGAATGAGCATTGGGTGCAAGCCATGTAGGATGAAATCTCTTCTATCATGAAGAACAATACTTGGGATCTTGTGGACTTGCCGAAAGGCAAGAATGTCATTGGAACAAAGTGGGTGTACAAAGTCAAAAGGAAGTCTAATGGTACAGTTAACAGATACAAAGCAAGACTTGTGGCTAAAGACTATTCTCAGAAAAAGGGAATAGATTATGAGGAGACTTTTGCTCCTACTTCGAGGTTGACTACAATCCAATCAGTGATTGCATTGGCTGCACATAAAGGATGGAAAGTGCATCAGTTGGACATCAAAACTGCATTGTTAAATGAAAATTTACAGGAGGAAGTTTATGTAAATCAGCCCATTGGTTTTGTAGTTCTTGGTGAGGAACATAAAGTATGCAAGTTACACAAAGCATTGTATGGATTAAAGCAAGCTCCAAGAGCTTGGTATGATAAAATACATGCTCATCTAACCAGCTAAGGTTATGTGAATAGTCCAGCTGAAAGCACATTGTATGTGAAGAAAACTAGTGCCGATATTCTCAGTCATCTTGTATGTAGATGACATGCTCATAACAGGGACTAGCACAGAACAAATTTCAAGGCTGATTTGAAAGCTGAATTTGATATGTCAGATTTGGGTCCTTTACACTACTATCTTGGCATACAGTTTATGCATAGGGACGATGGCATTGTTATGCAGCAAACTAAGTACATAAAAAGTTTGCTAAAAAGGTTTCACATGGAAGAATGTAAGCCAATTTCTACTCCAGTAGAACCAGGTGTACGACTTGCTGTGCATGATATTGGTGAGCCTTTTGAGGCCGGCATTTACAGCCAGGCAATGGGATGCCTCATTTACTTGTGTAACACGAGACCTGACATATCTTTTGGGGTGTCTCAGTTGAGCAAATTCATGCATAGCCCAGGCACAAAGCATTGGCAAGCAGTCAAATGCATTTTCCGTTATCTTCAGTGTACCCTGGATCTTGGTTTAGTCTATCCCGGGGGGGTAGCTTGTAGCTTTATGCATATAGTGATTCAGATTGGGCTCGTGATTATGATACCATGCAATCCACCAATGAAAATTGTTTTTTTCTTGGTAGTTCATGCATAACTTGGTTGAGCAAAAAGCAACCCACTGTTGCCGCATCTACTTGTGAGGCCAAGTACAGGGCAGTCTTCACAGCTACAGTAGATTGTGTATGGTTGAGGAGATTATTGGCTGATCTTCGTGAGTGTCAATAGACACCCACCACCATTCTCACTGATAGCCAGAGTGCTATGGCCGTGGCACGAAATCCCGTATTTCATGCACATACCAAGCACATTGAGATTCATTATCACTATGTGAGAGAGAGGTTACATGCAGGGGAGATCAGTTTATCTTACTGCCTTACACAGGATAATGTTGCAAATCTGTTCATAAAGGCTTTACCTCGAGAGAAGTTTGAAGACTTCCGCAAAGCAGTGGGCTTACTCTCATACAGAGAGTGATTGCTACCTTGTACAGGTTCACACTTACACTACAAGGGGGATTTGTAGGCATATGCTCACTTATAGTTGTGCTACGTGTGAACAGGGCTTAACCAAGGGCACTTTTTTCCATGTGGTTTTTGAAAGGACACTCTATCCATACAACTTTTGTACTTGGATATTATATGGATGTGACTCGCATGCAAGGGTTGACTTGCATTTGTGATCACCATACACTTTGTCTTGTTCTCTCTCTCTCTCTCTTTGTGTGAGCTTCCTGTTTCTACAGCTAACCCTAATTTGCAGGAAACCCCACTGTGTATGTGTGACTGTGAGTCCCAACACTAATAATGTGCAGGGCACTTTTTCCCTCTTTAGGAGGTTTTTTTCCATATGTACACACTCTTATGAGTGTGTGTAAGTGACCTTATCATGTCACTTCACTTGTACTTCACTCATTCTCGTCAATCTACTTTGAGTGTTGTGCTTCTATCTCTCTCTATCATTACTACTCAGTTTTCTTACCTTCTACATGATGCTGCCAATAACTCTTTTCTTGCCAGCCATCATTCTTCCTCAAATCCCCCTTGTGGATCCATGCCACACCATAGTTGATATGATGAGGAATGCAAGGCAATACGAAAGAGCATCCTCCAATACAAAGCATTGGGCCACATCAACCCCCGTCAAGCGCAGAGGAGGTTCCAACGCTTCACTCGAGGGAAGAAGAGGATTTTTCTCATCAAATGAGAGCATGAGTTCTATTGCTTGCTTCTTAGCAAGGATAGTGTAAAGCCTATACCAAATTCCCAACACCACTCACCGAATCTATCTCATGTTCCTCATCCTACCTCGGCCACCTTGTTCACCATCCAAAACGTAACCAAAGCCATAAAAAAGGTGAAGCCTGGCAAAGCCATGGACCATGAAGATCTCCTAGCTGAACACATCTCCCATGCCTGTGATACCCTTGCCCCTTTCCTAGCCGATCTCTTTAACCTAGCCCTTTGCCAAGGCTTCCCACCCTCTTGGACCACCAACACCATTATTCCAATCCACAAGGCCGGGGACCCACTAGACCCTAACAATTACCACACAATCATGATTGGTCACACCCTCGCCAAGCTCTATGGGACGGTACTGGAGGCAAAGATCAGCTTATTGGCAGAGAGGCAAGGGTATAGAGCCAAGGGACGGGCTGGTTTTCGGAGAACATACTCTACACTTGATCACATCTTCACACTGAGGGCTATTATTGATGAGGCCCGAGTAGGGGGGCGCAACATTCACTGTTGCTTTGTGGATTTCTGCTAGGCTTTCGACACTGTACCAAGGGCCCACCCCTTTCACAGGTTCCAAGAGCTCCGCTTGCCGGAGGAGATGATTTGGGGAGTCATGACACTTTATAAGTCTGTAACAGGAAGAGAGAGTGCCAAGAGGGCTGTCCAACATGGTGACGAGCACAATCGGGGTGAAATAGGGGTGCCCTCTCTCACCCACTCTTTTTGGATTGTACATTGATGAGTTCAGTGATTTTATAGACATATTAGGGGGGCCAGGAGCCACATTATATGGTACAGTGATACCTTTCCTCTTATATGCCGACGACATGGTGCTGATTTCAGATTCAGTGGCTAGATTGCAGCGCCATCTAGACGCTTTGCAGGCCTTTTGTGAGCAACAGGATCTCACGGTGAATCTGGGCAAGACCAAGGTTATGGTTTTTAACACATCCACGCCCCCAGTGAAAGCCATGAGGAGTGCCAGGAGTTTTGTTTATGGGGGTGACACAGTGGAGATTGTGGACTTGTATGTTTATCTTGGAGTCACATTCACGGGACCCATTTTCAACATGAAACCACTTGCCTCGGCCCGCCTTACGAGGGGATAAGAGAGACTGTTTTCAGGCCCATTTCCAGGAGCCCGGTACAGAAAGGTGGCTCTTTGACACTCTGGTGACACCGACAGCTATGTATGGAGCAGCATTCTGGGGATCAGATCTTGGGCAGATGGAGTGGAGTATGGTAGAGAGGCTGCAGGTCATGATGTACTCAAGGATAATCAGAAGCAAACCATCAGTACCACACCAGGTTATCATAGCAGAGTTTGGAGCTTTCCCCTTGGTAGTAGAGGCTTCATGGTATGCTAGGGTGTCAAGATGGTTCCAGATACATGGTTTCCAGATTGACCGCCTTCCACCCTTCAACTATAGCTTGGATGCCCCCCTCTTGCTTCTCACACGTAAAGAGATTAACCGCCTCGCATCTTGGGACCAAGATGCAACTCTACAGAGAGGTTTTCCTATGGCTCACAACTGATGGTTTCTTTCAGAAGCCTGGGTACCTATTCCGACATATGTCGCATGCCACGAGGATAGCTATTGGGCAGACTCGGGTCTCTTCACACATGCTTAGATTGGAGACACGGAGAGCTGAGGGTACTGATAGAGTGGACCGCATATGCACACTTTGTTCCCTGGAGGTGGAGACTGAGGAGCACTATGTTTGCAGATGCCCGGTGTATTATGAGATACATGGGAGATTCCACGCTCTTTTCAGAGAGGGTTTTGGGCCATTATCCAAAGTCATTGAATATCCGGATTAGCATTGTCTTGGGCTCTGTGAGCAGTCATCTCCTGTCTGTACATTACACACTAGGGCATCTGTTGTGGGTGTTGTAACTTGGTTGAACACAATGCTAATCAATACACTTAAATACACCAAGATTTGATGGACACTTGCTCAAATACAAGAAGTAAATTGGTGAATTGACAAGAGACACACAATGAGCCGGAACGGCCGACCCCTCCCTCAAATAAAGTATATTGATCTTGGGAGAATCAAGTACATAGTGTCATGGGCATTTCTGACCAGATTTCCATACCAATGCACATGAATACAGTATTGCAAACAAGTGGTTGTCGATGTACTACCCTCTCAAGTACCCATGTTCCCTACCATCTGCTCTCTATTGTTCCACCAACACATGGTAGCAACAATCTGCAAGAGAGCACGTAGGACAAGAGAACACTACACAGGGTATGTGATCTTGTAATCCGATTCCTCCCTCCTGCTACTTGCTCCTATATTTAAGCATAAAAGCTTACCAATAGCAAGTAGAGTCGATGACAGCGGAAGTCTTCGCGATGGAAGTCCTTGGAGTGTTGAGATCTTTAATTTGTCGTCTTTCTTTGCGACAAAAGTCTTCAAGAGGATGAAGGGAACCTTGGGAAAGCTTCCCCTATGGTTCAACTTGAGAAAGGAGAGCTGAAATTAGGGTTTTCAACAAAAAGACCAAAAATTACAGCAATAAAGAGAGCTGTTTTGCTGAATTTCAGTCATTGAGAGTGTATAAAAGAGTGATTAGCATTTGGAAACACTCTTGGAAGCTTGGAAAACACCCTAGCAAGTTGGGTATGGCTATGGAGAGCTTGGAAATGGAGAGAAATGGTGGAAAAACAGAGTTTTTAGCCTCCAAAAATCTTCATGAAGAGAAAACAAGAATTTTCTCTTAATGAGTAAGTAAATTGGGGTCCAATCAGGTGAAGGGACATGGGGAGATGCCCATTTATAAGTAAAAGGGGAGGATCAGGTCCTAGACATTGAGTCTTGTCCGCCTTGGGACTTCAGTGAGTGTGAACATGGAAGCGGTCATAATTTATAAGTGACTTTTGGGCCCCCAAACTTTAATGAAGTGGGAACGCACTCACTTATAAATATTGGATAAGTCCTAAGGGCTATTTGAGCCTAGATTGGGTAATACTTACCACCTGTTCACATGCCACACAACCATGTCAGCAGACAGTTTCACACGCACGGTTTACGGGCGGACATCCCCTTACCTGGAAACACTCTTGGAAGCTTGGAAAACACCCTAGCAAGTTGGGTATGGCTATGGAGAGCTTGGAAATGGAGAGAAATGGTGGAAAAACAGAGTTTTTAGCCTCCAAAAATCTTCATGAAGAGAAAACACGAATTTTCTCTTAATGAGTAAGTAAATTGGGATCCAATCAGGTGAAGGGACATGGGGAGATGCCCATTTATGAGTAAAAGGGGAGGATCAGGTCCTGGACATTGGGTCTTGTCCGCCTTGGGACTTCAGTGAGTGTGAACATGGAAGCGGTCATAATTTATAAGTGACTTTTGGGCGCCCAAACTTTAATGAAGTGGGAACGCACTCACTTATAAATATTGGATAAGTCCTAAGGGCTATTTGAGCCTAGATTGGGTAATACTTACCACCTGTTCACATGCCACACAACCATGTCAGTAGACAGTTTCACAGGTACGGTTCACGGGCGGGCGTCCCCTTACCCGGAACTACACATTAGTCAAGCAAGCATGAAAACAGCATGCAATTTCAATTGCAAGCAAGCACATAAAGATGCTATGCAATGCAACATTGGTATGGACAATCCCCGTTCATGAGACTATACCAAAATAGACGTGCTCCAGGCAAGTACACGAGGTACCAGACCCAAGGGAACACCAATCCACCAAGCATTTCCGAGCATGTACACAGAGGCACAAGTCCCAACGGAAAGCCAAGTCTATAGTATCACATGAGTGGCATCAATCCCCGGCATAAACAACTGCCATGGACACCAGTCCAATGTACATATATGATAAGAAAACACGGGTGGACCAATTGGGTGGCCAAATGGTGACATCCCCCCCGGCTTCTAAAAAGTTATCCGCAACTGAAAAGCATCCAAATATGTCTGAAACACATGCGGGCAATCTCTGAAGAACTCCTCATCTACCCATTTAGCATCAATGGGAAGATAGTTCTTAAACTTCACAAGGTAACGCCTCACAACTTTGCCTGCAGCAGCAGCAAGCTTTTGTTTTTTGTGATACACAATCTACTCTTGCTGCAAGATCTCCTCAAGCTCATCCACTTCTGGTGGATCCTCAATGACAATTTCACTGGCCTCCGGCCCTACATACTTGCGAAGGAGACTCAGATGAAAAGCATTGTGTATGTGCCAATGACTAGGTAATGCCAATCTGAAAGCCACTTCATTGATCTTCTCGATGACTCGAAAAGGTCCATAGTACCTGGTTGCAACCTTAGGATATCCACCCTCTTTGCCAGGCCTCTTTGCAAGTCTTGCTTTCTCAAATTTCAACTATACCCAATCATTCTCTTTAACATCCAATTGCCCTCTATGCTTGTCGGCAGCCTTTTTATGCTTGTCTTGTGACCTTGCAATGGCTATCCGGACCTGAGCAAAAGCAATATCCAAGTCTCTTACATAACTCATCAGCTGCAAATATCTCATCCTTTGTGCGAAGGATGGGTGGCAAAACCACCTTATGTCACAAACCCCTATATTCTAGGGACATGCGGATGCGTGTCAGGCCTAGAAACATGCGGATGCATGTATGTATTATACCTGGGCATGTGTATGGATCATATGAGTGGATGCATATGAGTCCAAGGACATGGTAGGACATTTGTGGACTTTCAGGCGGTGCCCCTGTGGATTCCGGCCATGCACACATGGTGTGTTATGATGGCAGGCGGAATATTTTCAAGTACAAGAATGATGATAGGTGGTTCTCCAAGTTTACATGTGCACAATGCATAAATGATGCATGCCATAACTTTATTTTACTTTGTGTGACATTGTCTTGCTTCCTGGACAATGCTTGTTATTTTGGCTTGTGAAGTCCGAGGGACCGGGGACGCCCGGGCACCTTGTAGACACGTGTGTGCACTCCTGTTTGGGCCTAAAACTGTGGGCTTATGGGTTTTGCAGGTGGTAAGTGCGTCCACACTCAATTTACAGCTTACTTCATTTACTACTAAGGTTTATTGGTTTGCAGGTCCACACTCATTAATAAGTGGCCGGACAACTTATAATGCGTTCGCATTTGGTTGGACCAAAATTAATGAAGTCCGGACAGCTTATGGCCATTTCCCATTTGGTTTGACCTAAACTTATACAAACAGGACAAATGGAGCACTATGGGCTGGACACCTACCCCGCTGGACACCTACCTGGACACCTTATGGGGACACATGTCAGCCAGTATGTGTACCCACCAGGCCCATGAGGTGGCACCTGAAAAAGGCGCCTCCCTCAAGAGGCCCTTTTGGGCTGTTTTACTCATTATTCAACATATTGGAGAGCTGGTTGGAGCTTTGGGAGTTGCTACAGGGCTGGTTGCTTGCTTCCCGGACTCACACAAGCTTGGACAACGATCCCCACACTCTTCTAAAGGGCTGGTTGGTAAATTTCAGACCTGCAATTTCTGGTTATTGCGAGTTTTGGGCTGGTTACAGGTGTCCAAAGTCAACTTGGATAGTACAGGACAGCTCTAGGGACCTCCACAGGGTTGTAGGACCCTTTACAGGTGGATTTCTCGCGACAGAAAGTTGCTGTTTTGGACTGGTTATTGCACAAAACAGGCCGGACAGCAATGGAATATGTGAGCATGGATGTGTCTCAAGGATTCCTGGTATAGCAGGTGCTTAGGGCAAGCATTGGGGACACTTGCTTGCGGAGAACACAGGTTTCTGGATCAGTTTCTCGCGTGGAAACAGGGCCTAAAGATCCATTTACATCTTGTGCAGGGCGGAGTACCTGTGAGGATTGTGATACTCTTGTGCAGGGCGGATGTACCTGTGAAGAGGCTTGTGCATGTACCTGTGTGTAGGGCGGATGTACCTACAGATTCTCTTGTTTGAAATGTATTCATTCATAATGTATTTGGAAGAATCAGGTGCAGGCTGGTGGTGAATCCCCAGGCACCCGTAATCTTTTACTTTGCAGACTCTTTTGGTAATATAACCTAAGGGGGGGGGGGGGGGTCAGCCTATCATCGGTCCCGTTATGTGGTGTACTGTCATTTTCAGCTTTGTGGTTGTAATGCTCAAGTGTTAAGTGCTCAGAATCTTGTTCACATTTATACGATTCCAATACACGCGTCCGCCTCCCGTTACATTGGTATCAAAGCTCAGTTTTTCCCCTCATTGGAAAACGGTCTGAGGCTTGGAATCATAACTGGTGACCTGATTTGAGTGTCATGGACAGCCACATTTCTGACAGTGTGGAGAACACACAGGACCGTGAATTTCATGGTACAAGGGATGCAAGAGATGCTGCAAGCAATGATGTCTATGGAGATGCAGGTACTCATGACACTATGCATTCTGATTTGGAATCTTTGAGGCGTCAAGTGCGACGCTATAGGGCTGAAACCAAAGAGCTCAGGTCATTGAAAAATGACCCGGATGTACAAAGGGTGTTGGCTGCGAAGGCAAAGGCTTCGGTCCATGAAGTCAATTTTGAAGCAATTGCAAAGGAAATGGATGTTGAGAAACCCCGAGAGCTTGCACTTGCATACCTAATGGTTAAGGGTGATGTATACACCGAAGCAGATGGTAGATTGGCTTTCAAGAAGCCACCCCTCATGGCTGCCCGTGGTGGTGCACATGATGCACAACAAGCAGAAAGAGCACAGCAAGTGCCAAATGCTGAAAGGACAAGAGTCCCTGGTGCTAGGCTTGATGCAGGTCAAGAGAAGAGTAAGGATGAGGGATCCTCTACTCATTCCCTCTTTGCTCCAAGAAGACATATCCGTTCTCGTGTTGAGCTTTCCACTCATTTGGAGAGTGTGGCTCAAGAGAGAACGAAGAGGGATCGTGAATCTTCATCGCGGCATCATCACCATGGAGATGAACAAGATGTACATAGGGATGCATATAGAAGGAAGAAGCCTCGAGAGTTCAAGTCCGGTGACAAGGATGTAAAGTTTGAAAACTTTCAGGGACGGATGGACTCTACCAAAGCACTTGCTTTCATTAGACAGTTTGAGATAGCTTTTTGCAATGAAGACTTTTCGGAAAAGTCTATGCTCAGGCATGTGGGAATGCATCTCAAGGATACGGCAAGTGATTGGTGGCTTGCAAAAATACTTGATGGAAGTGCTGCCCCAACTTGGTCTTCCTTCAAAATTCAGTTTTATGATCAATTCTTACCACCAAACTTTGCAAAGGATGTACGCAAGGAGTGGGATTGGCTGTCCCAAGATGAGGGAGAGTCCGTTGCTTCATACATAGCAAAGTTTTGGAAAGTCCTTCTCAAGGTTACTCCCTTCATGAAGATTGGAGAGGACGAGAAGAAGAGAAAGTTTGAATCGGGGCTCCATCACATCATCCAACAAAGCTTGGGAGTGTACCCAAATAAGACCATACAAGAGCTTATACACTCAGCCATGATTGCGGAGAACTTGCACATAAAAGCACCCACAAATAAGCCATTTGCAGGTCAAAACAAGAGCAAATTCAGGACTGGTTATGACCAGAAAAAGGGTGGACAGCCACCTAAGAATGCTCCCAAAGATGGCAGAGATGCAAAGGATGACTCCGAAAAGAAGCCGGGAGGTAAACGCCACAATTTTGGGCTCTCAAAACAGCAATTGGAAGAGTACAGGAAGGCTGGAAAATGCTTTAAGTGTGGCAGTAAAGATCATATATATCCTAAATGCCCATAGAATCCTAAGAATGTTGAGTCTAATGTGGAAAAGCCTCTTGTGAATGTTGTACCCGATGTGCAGGGTAATACAGGGCATGAGCCCAGGAGTAGAGTCATATGCAAGGCTTGGGGCAAATTGAAGGATCAGCCCGCTTTGTTTCTTTTTGATGATGCTTCCACAGATAACTTTATATCCGTACAGATGGCTGCCGCCATAGGTCTCAATGTGGAAGACATGGAAATGCAAATGAATGCAGATGCCGCCTTTGAGGGCAAACAGGTTGATGTAACTCCGGTCATTGGTAAGCTCCGTGTACATATACAGGACTACCTCGACCATGAGAGCTTTTTAGTGGCTCCTCTTACGGGTTGTGATGTTTTGTTGGGGATGCCCTGGCATCACCGTTTAGAGCCTATTAAGGCTTACAAAGAGAAGAAAATCAGCTTTGTACATAGAGACCATAAGCACTCTATAGATGCTGGTACTACTAGAAGTACCATACCTCTTGTAAGCCATGTATAAATTAATAAGGCAATAAAGAAATCAGCTTGTTCTTACTTGGTTTTTGTACGTGATACCATTGAACATTCTAGTGTTGATGTTAGTACATTAGATCAAGACAAGCTTAACTTTTTGAATGAGTTCAAAGATTGTTTTGCGAATGCTTTGCCAGCAAGGTTGCCACCCGAGAGGCCGGAAGATCATGGTACTTACAGGATGTGTGTTGATTACCGTGCCCTCAATAAGATAACCATGAAGAATCGGTTTCCCATTCCGTGCATTGATGACATCTTGGACAAGCTTGAAGGTTCGGCATGTTTCAGCCGAATAGACCTCAAGAGTGGGTATCATCAAGTGAGAGTGGCACCTCAAGATGTACACAAGACTGCATTTAGGACAGCCTTTGGTCTTTATGAGTTTTTGGTGGTGCCTTTTGGCCTTACAAATGCACCCGCTACCTTCAACAAGATGATGGACAGGGTGTTCAGAAAGCATAGAAAGTTCACGGGTATATTCTTTGATGACATTATTGTATTCTCAAAGAATGAAGCCCAACATCGTGAGCACCTGGCAATTGTGTTTAAAGAGCTTAAGGAAAATCAACTCTACATAAATGCAAAAAAGAGTGAATTCTTCCTCCCAGAGATTCACTATCTTGGTCACATTGTATCAAAGGATGGTGTGCGCATGGATCCCGCAAAGATACAAGCCATGCAAGAATGGCCAGAGCTAAAATCAGTCTATGCAGTGAGGAGCTTCCTTGGTTTATGTGCTTACTACAGGAGGTTCGTCAAGCATTTTGCTTTCATTGCCGCTCCGTTACATGAGTTAACGAAGAAGAAAGTAATCTTTAAATGGACACAAGAAGAGAGAGATGCCTTTCAAAAGTTGAAGAGTGCAATCATCTCGAGACCCGTACTCATTATTCCGGATTTGCACAAACCTTTTGTGGTGGAATGTGATGCATGTGGGGACTGCATAGGGGCTGTTTTGAACCAAGAAGGACATGCCATTGCCTATGAGAGCAGACGCTTGCAACATGCAGAGCTTCACTTACAGGTTTATGGAAGGAGTTGTTGGCTGTAATTCATGCCCTTACTATTTGGAAACACTATCTTTTAGGGGCTGATTTTATGGTCAAAACTGATCATCAAAGTTTGAGATACTTTTTGACTCAAAGTAAGCTCTCAGAGAAGCATATGAGATGGGCAAATTTCCTCTCAATGTTTCATTTTCAGATTTTACACACTCCAGGGAAAAAGAATGTGGTGGCAGATACCTTATCTAGACGACCACAGGTTCATGCTATTACAGTTGCATACCATGAGGACTTATCGGATATGCGTAATACTTATCATCTGGATGAGGATTTTGCACATGTATGGGCTGATTTGCAAGAGGGTATTGCTGTCCCATCTTATGTCATAAGAGATGGATATCTCATGATGCAAAATCGTATGTGTGTGGTAAAGAACCTTCGCCATAAAGTTATGGATGAGTGCCATGCTCCTCCATATGCATGTCATAGAGGCATTTTGGCCACAGCACAAGCTTTGGAGAGGTATTTCTTTTGGCCAGATATTCGCAAGGATATTGAAGCATATGTACGTGAATGTATGGTATGTCAAAAGGTCAAGTTTGATCGACATAAAGCACCTGGATTGCTTCAGCCTTTGCCTATACCATATGAACCATGGGAAAGCACTGCTATGGATTTCATTATGGATTTGCCAAGGACGCCACAGGGAAATGATGCTATTTGGACCATCATTGACAGGTTTAGCAAGCAAGCACATTTCATTCCCGTGCGCAAGACAATAAAGCCAGATCATATGGCTAAGATATTTTTGGCATAGATATTCAAACACCATGGCATGCCTAATACTATTGTGGGGGATAGAGATCCTAGAACCACAAGCTTATTTTGGCGCGCATTGTTTGACAATATGGGTACAAAGCTGAACTTCTCATCAGCTTACCATCCACAGACAGATGGGCAAAGTGAAATAGCAAATTCAGCTGTCCTCGACTTGCTGAAATCTTATGTTTCCGACCGCAAATCGGATTGGGAGAAGTATTTACCACTTGTGGAGTTTGCCTACAACAATACGGTACATACTTCTACGGGCAAGGCGCCCTTTGAGATTATCCATCCTTCGTACAAAGGATGAGATTTTTGCAGCAGATGAGTATGTCAGAGACTTGGATACTGCATTTGCACAAGTACGGACAGCCATAGAGAGGTCTCAAACCAAGAATAAAAAGGCAGCTGATAAGCATAGAAGGGATGTACAATTCAAACAAGATGATTGGGTCTTGCTGAAATTTGAAAAGGCACGCCTTCGGAAGAGGCCAGGGAAAGAGGGAAAGTACCCTAAGCTTTCCAATAGGTTCTATGGACCTTTTCAGATCTTGGAGAAGATCAATGATATTGCATTTCGGCTTGTACTCCCAGATCATTGGAACATGCATAATGCTTTTCATGTGAGCCTATTGAGGCCTTATGTGGGACCGACACCGTTTGAGCCGGTTTTGGAAGACCCACCCGAGGTGGATGAGCTGGAAGAGATTCTTCAACCTGAACAAATTGTTTTTCACAAGGAACGAAAGCTTGCGGGAGGCAAACTTGTTCGTATGTACCTTGTGAAGTTCAAGAATTATTCAGCTTTGGATGCGAAATGGATGGATGAGGCCCACTTCGAGGATTACCCAGATCTTTTGAAGGCCTATCTGGAGGCTTTTTAGTTGCGGTGGTCAACTGATTAGAAGCCGAGGGGAATGTCACAAATCCCTATATTCTAGGGACATGCGGATGCGTGTCAGGCCTAGAAACATGCAGATGCATGTATGTATTATACTTGGGTAGTATGGATCATATGAGTGGATGCATATGAGTCCAAGGACATGGCAGGACATTTGTGGACTTTCGGGCGGTGCCCGTGTGGATTCCGGCCATGCACACATGGTGTGTTATGATGGCAGGCGGAATATTTTCAAGTACAAGAATGATGATAGATGGTTCTCCAAGTTTACATGTGCACAATGCATAAATGATGCATGCCATAACTTTATTTTACTTTGTGTGACATTGTCTTGCTGCCTGGACAATGCTTGTTATTTTGGCTTGTGAAGTCCGAGGGACCAGGGACGCCCAGGCACCTTGTAGACACGTGTGTGCACTCCTGTTTGGGCCTAAAACTGTGGGCTTATGGATTTTGCAGGTGGTAAGTGCGTCCACACTCAATTTACAGCTTACTTTATTTACTACTAAGGTTTATTGGTTTGCAGGTCCACACTCATTAATAAGTGGCCGGACAACTTATAATGCGTTCGCATTTGGTTGGACCAAAATTAATGAAGTCCGGACAGCTTATGGCCATTTCCCATTTGGTTGGACCTAAACTTATACAAACAGGACAAATGGAGCACTATGGGCTGGACACCTACCTGGACACCTTATAGGGACACATGTCAGCCAGTATGTGTACCCACCAGGCCCATGAGGTGGCACCTGAAAAAGGCGCCTCCCTCAAGAGGCCCTTTTGGGCTGTTTTACTCATTATTCAACATATTGGAGAGCTAGTTGGAGCTTTGGGAGTTGCTACATGGCTGGTTGCTTGCTTCCCGGACTCACACAAGCTTGGACAACGATCCCCACACTCTTCTAAAGGGCTGGTTGGTAAATTTCAGACCTGCAATTTCTGGTTATTGCGAGTTTTGGGCTGGTTACAGGTGTCCAAAGTCAACTTGGACAGTACAGGACAGCTCTAGGGACCTCCACAGGGCTGTAGGACCCTTTACAGGTGGATTTCTCGCGACAGAAAGTTGCTGTTTTAGACTTGTTATTGCACAAAACAGGCTGGACAGCAATGGAATATGTGAGCATGGATGTGTCTCAAGGATTCTTGGTATAGCAGGTGCTTAGGGCAAGCATTGGAGACACTTGCTCGCGGAGAACACAGGTTTCTGGATCAGTTTCTCGCGTGGAAACAGGGCCTAAAGATCCATTTACATCTTGTGCAGGGCGGAGTACCTGTGAGGATTGTGATACTCTTGTGCAGGGCGGATGTACCTGTGAAGGGGCTTGTGCAGGGCGGATGTACCTGTGTGTAGGGTGCTTGTACCTACAGATTCTCTTGTTTGAAATGTATTCATTCATAATGTATTTGGAAGAATCAGGTGCAGGCTGGTGGTGAATCCCCAGGCACCCGTAATCTTGTACTTTGCAGACTCTTTTGGTAATATAACCTAAAGGGGGGGGGGGGGGGGTCAGCCTATCATCGGCCCCTTTATGTGGTGTACTGTCATTTTCAGCTTTGTGGTTGTAATGCTCAAGTGTTAAGTGCTCAGAATCTTGTTCACATTTATACGATTCCAATACACGCGTCCGCCTCCCGTTATACCTTACCATAAACAATCTCAAACAGGCCTTTCTCGTAAATGCATGCACCGTGTTGTTATATGCAAATTCCACAAGCGGTAAGTACTTCTCCCAAGAAGACTTTTGATCTGCCACATAACATTTCAAGAGATCCAACACGGCTGAATTTGCAGCCTCACTTTGCCCATCCGTTTGAGGGTGATAAGCTGATGAGAAGTCCAATTTGGTGCCCATATTATCAAATAAGGCCCGCCAAAAGAGACTTGTAGTCCTGGGATCTCTATCCCCCACAATGAACTTCGGCATTCCATGATGTTTGAACACTTGTGCAAGATATATTTTAACCATATGCTCAACTTTGATGGTCTTTTTGACCGGCAAAAAATGAGCTTGATTGCTAAACCTGTCCACAATTGTCCAAATTGCATCATTACCCTGTTGGGTACGTGGCAAGTCCATAATGAAATCCATTGTAATACTTTCCCATGGCTACGTGGGAATAGGCAATGGCTGAAGCAAACCTGGTGCCTTTTGCCTATCAAATTTGACCTTTTGACAGGTGATACATGCATGTACATGTGCCTCTATGTTCTTCCACATACCTGGCCAAAAGAAATACCGCTCAATCATGTGCGTAGTAGGCATTACGCCTCTATGACCAGCATATGGAGGAGCATGGTACTCCTCCAGAACCTTTTGCCTCATGTCAGACACCACACATAGGCAATTATCTTTCATGAGGCATGTGCATGACCAGCCATCAAATCAACCCAAATAGTGGCAAAATCAGCATCCGTATGATACATATCACGCATGGTAGACAAGTCCCCATGAGAGGCAACCGAGATAGCTGCTACATACGGCTTTCGTGACAATGCATCGGCCACTACATTCTTCTTTCCCGGGGGTGTGCAAGATCTGAAAATAAAACATAGAGAGGAAATTGGCCATCCTCAATTGCTTCTCTGACAACTTAGTTTGAGTAAGAAAATACCTCAAACTCTGGTGTTCTGTCTTCACAGTGAAATCAGCCCCAAGAAGGTAATGTTTCCATATAGTAAGTGCATGAATTACAGCCAAGAGCTCTTTCTCATAAATGCCAAGAGAGAGCTCTGCATCATGCAATCTACGACTCTCATAAGCCACGGCATGTCCCTCTTGATTAAGGACAGCTCCTATGCAATTTCCAGATGCATCACATTCCACACAAAAAGGCTTTTAAAAATCCGGAATGATCAACACTGGACCATGAGTAGTTGCATCTTTCAATTTGAGGAATGCATCTCTCTCTATATAAGTCCATTTGAACACGGCCTTCTTCTTTGTCAAATCATGTAAAGGAGAAGCAATCCATGCAAAGTGCCGAATGAACCTGCGGTAGTAAGAGCATAATCCAAGAAAACTACGGATCTCATGCACCCAACTCCATTCGGGCCAATTCCGAATTGCATCAATCTTTGCAGCATCCATCCGCACCCCATCTTTGGACACAATATGCCCAAGATAATGTATCTCTGACAAGAAGAACTCACTCTTCTTTGCATTTATGAAGAGTTTATGCTTATGGAGCTCTTCAAAAACAATACGCAAATGAGCTTTATGCTCTTCTTCTGTCTTCAAGAAGACTAGGATGTCATCAAAGAGGACACCGGTAAACTTCCTGTACCCACGGAATATGCGATCCATCATTCTATTGAATGTAGCCGGGGCATTTGTAAGACCAAAAGACATAACAACATACTCATAAAGCCCAAATGCTGTCCTGAAAGCAATTTTGTGTACATCTTCAGACACTACACGCACTTGATGATACCCACTCTTGAGATCAATTCGGCTAAAGCATGCCGATCCATCCAACCTTTCAAGGATGTCGTCTATGCGTGGAATCGGAAACCGATTCTTGATGGTAAGCTTATTCAAAGCTCTATAATCCACACACATACGAAAGGATCCATCCTTCTTTTAAACCAAGAGAACAGGTGAACAATACGGGGAAGAGCTTGGCTGAACCAAACCCTTCTCAAGAAGCTCATTCACTTGCTTCATGATCTTCTCTTTTTGGGATGCACTTACACGATAGGCTGGCCTATTAGGCGGTGAGCTACCCGGCACAAGATCAATGCGATGATCTTCCAGTCGTACAGGTGGTAACTCATCAGCAAAACAATCATTGTGCTCTTGCAAAAATTTCAGCCTATCATTACTAAGAGTGTTTACATGTACATTATTTTCCTCAACATGATCTCGTACAAAAATCAAGTACGCAAAAACACTCTTTTTCATTACTTTCTTAGTTTGTACATGAGATACAAGGGGAATGGTATCACCCTCTTCACTAGTATCAATTACATATTCTCGGCCTTTATGCAAGAAAGTGATCCTGTTGGTCTTGTAAGCCTTGCACGGATCAATACGTGTATGCCAAGGCTTTCCAAGCAATACATCAAAGCCATTCAAAGGCGCCACAAGAAAATCCTCATGATCCACATAGCCTTGAATGTGTATGCGCAACTTGCCAAAAATAGGCATGACCTGCACTTCTCTACCAACAAAGGCAGTTCCTGGTGCAATTTGAGGACCCATGTCCTCCACTTCAATACCCAAAGCAGCTGCCATCTGAGTGGATATGAAATTTTCAGATGCACAATCATCAAATATGAACAAAGCGGGCTGATCTTTGAGCTGTCCCCAAGCTTTACATACAACCCTATCTTTGCTATCATGTGACGTGTTGCCATGCACATCCGGAACCATATGCACATTAGGCTTTGATGCATTTGCATTATCATGCTTCTTCTTGTTTGGGCATGCCTTTACAATATGCTCGGTGCTACCACAAGTAAAGCATTTCCCCTCACTCATATATTGCTTTTTCTGTTCCGAAGTGAGACCATAGTCTCTCAGTTTGAAGGGACGCTTCTTGGTAGTGTTATTTTCAGCCTTTGGATCATTTTTATCTTGGTTTGGTCCTTTTTAGGTGGCTGTCCATCATTTTGCAAGTTTTGGACAGCCCTCTCTTTGCCTTGACATGAGGGTTTAGCCTTATTGGATCGACTCAATTTGAGTTCCAATTGCTCGATTAATTGGTGTCATGTGCATCAGCAATGCCATGGACTTTCTCAAGACTAAATCCAGAAGGGGCAAGCAGATAAAGACTATGAACCAGTAGAAGATGGACATGGAGCAGGACTTGGAGCAAAGCATGGATCAGAAGGGCTGTCGGCTGCATGGAGGATGACATTAGCAGTACCAAAGGGCTGTCGGCTGTAGGACAGAAGGTGTTGGCAGCAGGCGCATCCAGAAGACACAGTCGGCAGCATTAAATTGATTTTATGAATTAATAACTGGCCGACCAGCAGTCGGCCAGTTTCCCACATGCTCCAAGGCCTATATAAAGGCACCTTTGCTCTATGTTTTATTCATTCCACCCACTAGGGGTGTGAGTCATTAGGACTCCTAGTCTAGGGCAGTTTTGGGTGTGTTATCACCTTTTCAAAAGGGCAGCCAAGGGCTGCAAAGATCTGTACCTTTTTGTACCATAGTATATACTGAATTTCCAGCACTTCTCACTCACTCTCTCTACTCTCTCTCTACCTGCGTTTTTGCATCAGATGGTGCTTTTCTGCATCAGAAGGTTTTCAAGAGTGTTTAGGGCTGAAAGGAGACTACCCAGAGCTTCCGCGCGTTACATTGGTATCAGAGCATCAGGCTCTGCAAACCTAAACACTGATTCAGTCCCAGATGATGGTGTACAGGTCCAAGGTACAGGAAAGTACACGGATTCGAAGCCCAAGGCGGGAACACAGATCGGGAAGAACTCCCAGGAGGTTTGTTGGTGGTGTTCCACAGTGCCAGATGGGGATGGCAGTTCCGTGAGCCAGATGGGTTCTAAGGGAACGGTCCCAAGGGAGGTTGATCCTCCAAGGGTGATGTGAGAGTGCCAGACTCAGTTCCAGGAACGCAGACCAAGACGGTGTTCAGAGCCAGGGCAGGAATGGATTGTGGACTAGAGGAAGACCAGATGCATAGATCTTCATCAGAGACAGAGTGGTTTGGAGAACAGACCGGATTTTCAGAGAAAAAAGGTTTGCCAGGGATGGATGATGACAGAGGGACTTCGGAACAGGATTGGGATGATGACAGTCATCCAAGAGCAGGTTGGATTCCCGTCATCAAGTTTAGCAGAGGGGGATGTCATGTGCATCAGCAATGCCATGGACTTTCTCAAGACTAAATCCAGAAGGGACAAGCAGATAAAGACTATGAACCAGTAGAAGATGGACATGGAGCAGGACTTGGAGCAAAGCATGGATCAGAAGGGCTGTCGGCTGCATGGAGGATGACATCAGCAGTACCAAAGGGCTGTCGGCTGTAGGACAGAAGGTGCTGGCAGCAGGCGCATCCAGAAGACACAGTCGGCAGCATTAAATTGATTTTATGAATTAATAACTGGCCGACCAGCAGTCGGCCAGTTTCCCACATGCTCCAAGGCCTATATAAAGGCACCTTTGCTCTATGTTTTATTCATTCCACCCACTAGGGGTGTGAGTCATTAGGAGTCCTAGTCTAGGGCAGTTTTGGGTGTGTTATCACCTTTTCAAGAGGGCAGCCAAGGGCTGCAAAGATCTGTACCTTTTTGTACCATAGTATATACTGAATTTCCAGCACTTCTCACTCACTCTCTCTACTCTCTCTCTACCTGCGTTTTTGCATCAGATGGTGCTTTTCTGCATCAGAAGGTTTTCAAGAGTGTTTAGGGCTGAAAGGAGACTACCCAGAGCTTCCGCGCGTTACAATTGGTGTAAGGTATGACCACGATACATTTGTAGTCCCGCTTTGTACACGGGTTGCAATCCCGATTGAAACCTTCTCTTCCTTTCCGCCTCAGTGACATGCATAAATGGAGACACCTCCAAAAGCACTTTCCAAAACTTTTGTACATATGCATTTACCGATTCTCCCTCATTTTGCTTTACCCAATCCCACTTCATTGTTATCTCATTCAATGCATTGGGAGGCAAGAATTGAGCATAGAACCTCTCCTTGAACTCTTCCCATGATCTAACAGGATTCGGTGAGAGCTCTCCGTGAGCCACCAATGGGCAGCAGTGCCTTTCATGAACATGCTTACATGCCGGATCATGGATTTCTCAGTGAAATCCTCATCACTGAAAGCAATATCAAACTGGGCAGTAAAAGCAAGTGCCTTTGATGCATCATATTCCCCATGATATGTGTCAAACTTCACAGATTTGTCTCCGGCTTTGAAGTCACGAGACTTCGATGCATGTGTGTGCATCTCAACATGTTTTCCCCCATGTTTGTCCATTGGGACAGCCCCTATGACTCGCATCATTTTTGGACCAAAAGGTGATGCATAAGGCATAGATACATGTGCCCTGTAAGCATGAGGCATGGCTGACCCCTCAACATGCATTGATACATTTTCAGCCATAACTTCTCCCTCACGAGCACACTCAAAGGCATGAGTGGCATGAGAGATACGTGGAATACCTGCACCAACAGAAAATTGCAGCCCATGTTGCATGTGTTGTGCATGTACATTTTCAGCCGGCAATGGCATTTGACATACATTTTGACCACTGCCATAAACATTGTATCCTTCACGGGCTACATAAGGTGTTCCTGCATGGCGTGAAGTCACTGATTGTTCCTCTCCCATAGCATGGAGATTCATCCTCTAAGACATAAGTTCTTGTTTGGGCACTTCTCGGGATTCCAAAACATGGCCTTTTCTGCATAGGCATCCTCGGTACGAGCCAAGTATGCACGTGCTGCATCCCTCGGTTGCATGTGCAACTCTTGAGCAATCATTGCCATAGCATGATCCATATAAGATTCAGCTTTCTTGGCCTTCAAACGGCCATGTATCAATGGATCCTCGCGGCGATAGAGATTCAATTCTTCTTCTTGTGCATGGAGAAGAGCTTGCATACGAGTAAGTTCAGCCCTCAAGACTCTGGACTCTTCTTCCTGCATCTTTTCTTTGCCACGGGACGACTGTCCCACATACTCATGTTCCCTACTGTGCACCACATGAGTTTGCTCATCCTGTAAAGCATTGGAGGCATGCATTTCATTGTCCCTGCCTCTTGTATTAGCATCTCCTTCATTATATGGCTGTCCATAATGTTCTAAGAGTAGAGATAGCTAGTGTTCACGGTGATCGTCTCTCACGATAGAAGTGAAAGAGAACCGTATGCTCTGATACCAATATAGCTTGGTTGAACACAATGCTAATCAATACACTTAAATACACTAAGATTTGATGGACACTTGCTCAAATACAAGAAGTAAATTGCTGAATTGACGACACACACAATGAGCCAGAACGGTCGACCCCTCCCTCAAATAAAGTATATTGATCTTGGGAGAATCAAGTACATAGTGTCATGGGCATTTTTGACCAGATTTCCATACCAATGCATATGAATACAGTATTGCAAACAAGTGGTTGTCGATGTAGACTTGCAACCCACACTCTCTCTCAAGTGCCCATGTTCCCTACCATCTGCTCTCTATTGTTCCACCAACACATGGTAGCACCAATCTGCAGCAAGAGAGCACGTAGAACAAGAGAACACTACATAGGGTATGTGATCTTGTAATCCGATTCCTCCCTCCTGCTACTTGCTCCCATATTTAAGCATAAAAGCTTACCAATAGCAAGTAGAGTCGATGACAGTGAAAGTCTTCGCGATGGAAGTCCTTGGAGTGTTGAGATCTTTGATTTGTCGTCTTTCTTCGCAACAAAAGTCTTCAAGAGGATAAAGGGAACCTTGAGAAAGCTTCCCCTATGGTTCAACTTGAGAAAGGAGAGCTGAAATTAGGGTTTTCAACAAAAAGACCAGAAATTACAGCAATAAAGAGAGCTGTTTTGCTGAATTTCAGTCATTGAGAGTGTGTAGGAGAGTGATTAGCATTTGGAAACACTCTTGGAAGCTTGGAAAACACCCTAGCAAGTTGGGTAAGGCTATGGAGAGCTTGGAAAAACTTTATTGAAGTGGGAACGCACTCACTTATAAATATTGGCTAAGTCCTAAGGGCTATTTGAGCCTAGATTGGGTAATACTTACCACCTGTTCACATGCCACACAACCATGTCAGCAGACTGTTTCACACGCACAGTTCACAGGCGGGCGTCCCCTTACCCGGAACTACACATTGGTCAAGCAAGCATGAAAACAGCATGCAATTTCAATTGCAAGCAAGCACATAAAGATGCTATGCAATGCAACATTGGTATGGACAATCCCCGTTCATGAGACTATACCAAAATAGACGTGCTCCAGGCAAGTACACGAGGTACCAAACCCAATGGAACACCAATCCACCAAGCATTTCCGGGCATGTACACGGAGGTACAAGTCCCAACGGAAAGCCAAGTCTACAGTATCACATGAGTGGCATCAATCCCCGGCATAAACAATTGCCATGGACACCAGTCCAATGTACATACATGATAAGAAAGCATGGGTGGACCAATTGGGTGGCCAAATGGTGACAGGTGTGCCCGCCCAGTTAGGTGTATCTCCATTTTTCCCTATTTTTCCATGTATTTTTTCCATTTTTCTGGGTCGTGGAGGGCTGTCATGTGCTGGCCGACTGGACGTGTTGCTACCCGACTTCACTCAGTGTTGGCCAACTGTGTTTTTCCTAGTCGTGAGCAGTTGGGGCTGCTTTCGGCCTGTTTTGGGCTGGATGACCAACAGCCTAGGGCCATATATATAGATGGCCTTGCCCCCACACCTTTCGTATCTTGTGTATCGGATCTTGTGTATAGAGCAGAGTTTATACAGCTTCTCTCTCTGCCTCTCTATTCTGTGTTTTGCTTTGTACAGCAGTTGTCTCTCATTTCCCTTGTGCATTCTGACATGGTATCAGAGCCCCAAATGGCTTGAAGCTTGGAGACAGTGGGACCTTGAGGGTTTACTGATTCGTGGTGCTGATTGGAGATTGCTTGGGCTGTTCGGGACTTGGAGATCGGGGAGAAGGCAACCATCACAGTTGGACAGCCACCTTGCATACTATTTGCAGCCTCTTCTTCATCTTTTTTCCCACCCACCCTCCCTTCACAAGACCTCATGAACCCTTGAGATGGCAGACTTGCTTGAGATGGTTGAGAAGCACGTGAAGATCCCTACTCTCCCCAAATTCCCGGTGGATCGACAGTTGGACGAGAACAACTACGGCATATGGAAGGTAATGATGGTGTCTGTCTTGGAGTCTTATGACTTGGCTGATTTCATTGTGGTTGGTGTTCCATGGTTGGAGTTCGAGGACGGGGAGCTTTTACCCTCTACTCGAAAAGAATGGGAGACTCAGGCACAGTTGTGGGATCGTGTCAATGCCTGTGTGCATTCTTTCATCTTCCTTAATTGCACACCACAGGTGATTAATCATATAAAACATATGACGTTGGCCAGAGGGATTTGGCAACATTTGGCTTCTCTGTATAACAGGGTATCACCCATGAAGCGGATCTCCTTGGAAGTGCAGATGCGGATGATGAATCTTGCAAAGTCTTCGACAATGCGGGAGCACATCAACAAGTTGCAGGCTCTTCAGCACGAGGTTCTTCAAGCTGGGAAGGAGATATCTTCAGAGGACATGGCCATCACTTTGTTGTCTCATTTGCCCTCTCAGTACTCCTCATTGATCACCAGTGGCAGACTCAGCACCATCACATGGGAGGAGCTTGTGCCTATGGTCTTGGACCAGGAAGAACGTTTTACGAACCCTCCACAGGACGGAGGCTCTAAGGCCTTGACTGGGCAGCGATCAAAAGGCCGTAACAACAACAAGGGTAAAGGGAATTCTTCATTCGAGAAGTCTTCTGAGAAGAAGCCCCGACTCAGACCGTGATAAATTGAAGGCCGAGCGGACCTGTAACGATTGTGGCGAGAAAGGCCACTATTGGCGAAAATGTCCTAAGCAGAGTACCGCGAAGAGTGTTGATTCTTCAGCTTCAGCTGTAAAGACTCTAGCCTTTGTGCACTTGGAGATTTTGGACATAGATGCTTCATCTTCTTTGAGGAGGAGGCGATCTTAAACGGCAGTCAAGTCGCATTTTTATTGGCGACGATTCCACTATACCGATTCACAGTGAGGACAGGATAGAGATCATTCTCGATGGCAAAGGGGGGAAGCATTCCTCTCGTGTTCTTTACGTCCCCCCACTTGGTTTTTATCTATTGTTAGTGCATGAGGTTTGCAAGACTAGCTTCTGGGTGGAGTTTGAGAAGCATTCAATTGCTCTGCCGGGGACAAAGAAACAGGCCAGATTGTATGGGAAGGCGGAGTGGAGAATGGTGTGCATTCTGAAAGGCTCTACCTTCTAGAGTTGCGTAGACACAGGGACCAGCACTTGCATCATGCCGACAGTGTCCGGGCACAAATACCTCGCAACCTCGGATCACGTGCTTTCTCTCCCAGCCTCTCGCTGCTGCCTGAGAGAGGAACCCACCCAGGAACCCCCACCTCTCAAACGAGTTAGACAGTGCACACAAGAGCCTCTCCGTTTCCTTGGGGTTACTGTAGACCAGGCGGTTCAGATGCAGTGAGCTGGGTGCCCAAGACCTACTGGGCCGACATGTGGACATTGATGCCCTTTACACAGTTCCTCGGGATGATGATGAGACCTCTAAACCAGCCACCCTAGCTTGATGTTCCTTGGACCTTGGGTCATCGTGCTACTTGTATTTGTAGCTAGTAGTCTTTTTCCAATGTTCTATTTTTCTGTTTTACGAAGATCAGTGTAACACTACTTTGTAACACCTGTTTTGTCTCATGAACCCTAGTGGTCTTTTAAAGACGTTAATAAAAGTTTCTTTCTCCTTGCTTGCTCCATCTCTGTGTGTGTTGCTACCTTAATCTCCACTCCAACAATTGGGTATTAGAGCAAGTTTTACTTTCACCTTGGTGATTCATGTATGTCATGGTGATTCATTCATGTCAGTGGCCACTTCGAGTTGTGACGCTAAGTACACGGCAGCTTTTACAGAGACTATGGAGTGTGTATAGCTCACACACCTTTTGGCAGATCTTATGTTGGACAGTAGTCCCCAACCTCCATCTTCACTGATAGCCAGAGTGCATTACCCGGTGCAAGGAACCCAATGTTTCATGCTCGCACAAAGCACATTGAGGTGCACCACCATTATGTCAGGGAAGGCTCATTGCAAGAGAGATTAGCCTCGCTTAGGTCTCTAAGCACAACAATGTGGCTGATATGTTCACAAAGGCTCTGTCACGAGAGAAGTTCCAAGCTTTTTGCAAAGCTTTGGGCTTATTGTCATTTGGGGATTGATCAGCCAAATGATCACTATACATATTTACATCATGACTACAAGGGAGATTTGTAGCCATTTATATGATAGTGATGTGTGGATGTAGGCTAATAATGGGCCAGGACAATTTTTCCCTCTTTAGGAAGTTTTTTCCCCCAAGCTTATGTACACACTTTTATGCGTGTAATTGACCTTATGATGTCACTTCACTTGTACTTCACTCATTCTCATTAATCTACTTTCAGTGTTGTGCTTCTATCTCTCTCCTTGCTTGTTGCATCTGTGTGTGTTGCTATCTTGATCTCCACTCCAACACAATTGTCCATGAAAAGACACCTGCAGACCACTAAGTATCCTCTCGTAGCCAATGAGAAGAACGCTCCAAAGAATGTCCTAGCAAAACTTTGCTATCCAAACTCAAGCCACTAATGCATTGACTATATGGAGCACAAGAACTACTTGCACTGGCTCCAATGCACCGTAAAGGAAAAAAGCAGAACCAAGAACAATACTCTTCAAAAACACTGCATCAAATATGTATCCATCAATATTGCTCGGCACTTGTACGTATCGATGTCCTATGGAACACACTCCACCCTAGATGTGTGCTCAATCCAAGAAATGAAAAAAACTAAGATGTGCACACATGCATCTCATTCACACTCATCGTTCGGTTCTAAAGAAGCCTCCTCCTAGGACTGCAAGCCCAACGGAGCGTGCAGTGTGATAGATTCAACCACGTGTCCAAGAGATATAGATAGAGAGAGAGAGAAGGGGGAAAGAGATGGGTATAGGGGTTTCACACAGTACACCACGCTGAGCGAGGAACAGGCCCTACCCCCTTTTGGGGAACAATCCACGGGCTCTTCCAAGCCACAACCAATACAACAAATGCATACAATATCAAACAAGAGTGCCAATGTCGAGGTCGGGCTGAAGTCGGTGTCAAGGCACAAGCTCTCTGATGCCAAGCTCACCACGAGGATGACCCACAAGTGTCTCGCACCGCGCTAGCACCAATATCCAATGTCTGAATCAAGTCTGATGCTCTCATGTGAAACATTACATGAGCATATAAATCTTGCAAACATAAACCAACTTGCACATGACACAGCACTAGGGGCTGAAGTTACACACTCATCCAGCCGACACCAGATTTATCCAGCTGTGGAAACATAAGTAAGCACATTACCTGCAACTCCTCGATCACCAACCAAGGTCGAGCGGTCACCAACCACTCCTATTGGTTGCAACACCCTCGGTCACCAACCAAGGTTGAGAGATCACCAACCGCTCCTGTAGAACACCCTTGGTCACCAACCACGGTAGAGTGATCACCAACCACTCCTCTACTTTGATAGAGCGGTCACCAACCCTCTAACAAAAGCTGTCCCAAACTTGCAAAACAGTAACCAGCCATGGTTTTGGCTCACTGGCCACCCACAGGTTCCACCAGATCACATCCCCAAGCCTGGTACTTGTCCAGGCCCTAGGGACATGTTTGCTCAAGTTTCGTCGTGAGAAACCTCCTGCAAACCTGTAAAAACAACCAATAATGGCCCTTATAACAGTCGGCCAGCTCCTGTGGAGGCTTTGCTCACTCCGTCCAAGCCCTATTCTCAGCAGACAAGCCCAAAAACAGTCCCAACAGCCATGCACAAGCTCCTGGAGCCAAATCGATTAGCCTACAGCCCCTGTAGATGAGGTCGTCTGCCCTGTAGAGAGAGAAATAGCAGCCAGCCAGCCAGCCAGCCAGCCCTGGGTCCCTTGTACTTCGCATGTATTCCACCTGTAGCTCATGCATATGAGTAAACTTGCTGTTTTTCCTGTCCACACAGCTCCTAACAGCCCACGATTTCCAGTTGAGTGCTCTACAAGTCAGGGCTTGCCCACTTTGGCCCTCCCAAACCCAGAATAGCAACTCGTGGAGCTTTTTGGGAGTGCCCGGGTGCCCATCTCTCATATTTTGCCTTGGTTCATTAAAAATAGTCCACCCTGATGTGAACTCACTTATAAAATTATAAGTGTGTCTGCCCACACTTTAAGTGAATGTGAACCCTGCACCCAATAAACCTTAGTAACATGAAATAATGAATAAATTAGGTTAAGTGTGCACACTTACCACCTGCAAAACACATAAGGAAACCATACAAGTCCCAAACAGGTGTGCACACGCGTATCCACGGGTTGTCCAAGCGTCCTCGGTGCCCGTGGACATTCCCACGCAAAATACCAAGCAATGTCCAGGCATCAAAAACAAGTCATCCACGCATGTGCAACTCACATACATATGCTCGTGCACAAACATAGTGGATAAAATCTCCCAACTTACATCTTGTATATCCAACTAGCCCGTTCACAGGCGCCATCCACACACAACCAAAAAGTACTTACCAAGGTAACCACCCTTCCATGAGTCCAGAGTCACTCACCAGGGTTACCACCCTTCCATGAGTTCATAAATCATGCCAGGAACTCACACCAGGATGCCAATCCTTCCATGGAGCCCTTCCACATGTATTCAATCATGACATCATTTCAGACGTCTGCCAGAGAAGTGGTGGCATTCCCCCCAGCTTCTAATCAGTTGCCCACACCTGAAAAGCTTCCAAGTAGGCCGCAAGAAGATCTGGATAGTCTTTAAAATATGCCTCATCCATCCACTTCGCATCAAGTGCTGGATAGTTCCTGAACTTCACAAGGTACTTACGGACAAGCCTTCCTCTAGCAGCTTTCCACTCCTTGTGAAAAACAATCTGCTCAGGCTGCAATACCTCT
The DNA here is from genome assembly GCF_041138505.1 of Cibotium barometz. Lineage (NCBI taxonomy): Eukaryota > Viridiplantae > Streptophyta > Polypodiopsida > Cyatheales > Cibotiaceae > Cibotium > Cibotium barometz. Next base: position 41,470,196 of record NC_141090.1, read on the forward strand.
TCCAGCTCATCAACCTCGGGTTGATCTTCCATAACCGGCTCCACCGGCTCAGGACCAACATATCTCTTCAAGAGACTGACATGGAAAGCATTATGAATCCGCCAATGATCTGCTTGTGAAGGCGAGTATCCACAAAATGCAAGTCAACCCTTGCATGTGTGCCACATCCGTCAACCCTTGCATGTGTGCCACATCCATATAATATAGAAGTACAAAATATTATATGTTAGAGTGTCCTTTCACATTTGATGTCCAAGGGGAAAAACCACATGGGAAAAAGTGCCCTTGGTTAAGCCCTGTTCACACATAGCACTACCATAAGTGAGCATATGCCTACAATCGGCCTCCCAGGAGTCTTGAATCCTCTACTTTGGCACACACAGTTGGCATCCTACTCTTCATTGAGCCACAGTTTCTCCCACGACAGAATTCTATCCTTCAGAGGGCTCCACTGTTTCGGACGCTCTCAACCCCACCTAGGCGGTGATACGCTTGAGGGAAAATGAGTAATTTGGCAAAGTCTCGCCTTGGCAAGCACCACAAGACTTCTTGCGCCCCCACTCCACCCGAACAAAAAAAAAGTTGCATTCCATACCCATACCTAAGCCCATGATCCATAAGGTACTTTGCACACCGCTCACATACCATATGGAGCATTCCGTACACATTGCGTAAAAATGTACAGGCTTCTATGAGATCCTGTTTGTCATAGACCTAATTAGGCAGCTCTTATGCCTCATCCATGCATCCCATACATATTATTTATAGATAATCTTTTGAATATAGCATATTTTTTATTTATACTATTCAAACTAGGAAAAAAGTGGTGTACTTAATATACCTTACCTTAATATGTACATTCCCGTAGTTGTATTGTACAGAAGTTGGTATGTACCGTACCTAATCTTTCTAACTACCTTCCTGCCCCACCCCCCCCCAACCGCCCGCAAAACACACACACACACACACACGAAAACAGGAAAATTTCTAAAATTTCTAATGATGTACGGGGCTAGCCAGCATGGTTCTGATGAATAAAGATAGCGGACAGAAGGTTCAAGGATGGCAGATGGCACACGGCAACTCTGCAGACACCACCCAGCAGCCAAGTCAGCAGTAGACCCCACTACAACTAACATATCACTATGGTTCAGTATCCTATGGTATAGCCAGTGTGACTGGCCAAGGAGGGCAGGCCCAGGACCTCCGCATCAAGAAATGATAACTCCCCTCATTAAATGGGTTGTGGTACAAGTGTTCAACACTACAAAAAAAAAAAAAAAAAGATAAACAGGAAAAAGAGAAGAAAATTAACTTGGCACCTGTGCCAACTGCTGTATCACCTTGTACCACTAAATGGGACTCAGGACCTAATCCAAGCCACCTAAATATACTTTGAGATGGTGTGTGATTCATAACCAGAATGCATCCATATATTATGCTGGTCAAGATCACCATTGGCAATGTACCCCTCTTTGCATTTTGCCTGATTTCAATGTAAGCACTATGCTCATTAAGCATGAATAAGATTACACTCTGGGTTACTGCTACAATATAAAAGCAACATCTTTACTGCCAAGCAAGCAAGCTTCTAGCAAGCAACACTGAAAGACAATGCTGGTCCAAAAGAAAGCAATGTGCATGATAAATGCTCGGAAGTATAATTAAAGTAAACTTACCGCTTGAACAAACTTGAACTGAGAATCCCGCAAACCAGCAGCAGAAGCTGCAGCTCGGGCATACTTCTCCATGTGTTGATTAGGATCTACACCTATGATGCTCATTTCAGGTCTATTTGTGTAGTACTTGACGTTGGGACCAGTGCCAATACCTAATTCCAGAAAATTTTGTGCCTTGTTGTCTAGGCTGTTGAAGAGCTGAGCCTTGTAGCCTGACATCTTGTTAAAGCCCATTAAATTTGATAAATACACTTGGCCACTTTCAATAAGCATTATGCTATATATATCATGCAAAAAATGTGAAGAGTGAGAACATTTCCAAAAGCTCACCTGTGTCTCATATGACTTCATTCCAACATCCATTTGAACTGCATAAAGCTCCTCATACCATCCCGGCCGTGCAGGATGAATGGCTTCTGCAACCCGCTGGATCATACATAGTGACTATTAATTTTAGTCTATGCTAAAGCCCTGCAATAGGTCTCAAAGGCTTCAAAATATTGCTTACGATGCATTTGATAAATCAATGTTTGCCATCAGAATTGAGATGCATAGTGATTTATATTAACTTCCACATGCGATTGAGTTGTAAATAGGTTCCTTTGTTTCACACTTGAACCTGGTTCCTTTTATTGTGAGCTATTATCCAAGCAGTGTTCAAAGGTGTCTAGACATGGGAAACCGGTGCATGGCCTCTGTGAGGGATGGATTGCCCATGTAACGGTTCAGTTTTGGAATTGAAATTTTTAAAACTTTCTTTTATTGTGAGCTATTACACAAGCAGTGTTCAGAGGCGTCTAGACTCTAGACATGGGAAACCAGTGCATGGCCTCTGTCAAGGATGGATTGCCCATGTAATGGTTCAGTTTTGGAATTGAAATAATTTTTTACAAACTTCATATCTTTAGAGATTAGAATGTATATATGAGTCTAGGTTCTTATGTGGATGCTTTTTGAAACAATAAGAATTCTTACTTTTAGTGCTCGAGACTGATATCTGCTGTTTTGTGGGCGTCGTTTAGAGTTAGAATTAGAAGAAAGTATGTATAAGAGACTTGTAAATGTAAATTATTTAGAGTAAAAAACTTTTGTAGAGCAAACCCTGACCTAATTCGTCTGTCTGTGTCCCCAAATTTGCCCTCCAAACTTGTATACGTCATTTACAGCTCATTATTATGCAAATTTCGTGCCACAGTTTTGTAGGTGAGTTTTGGGACTGAAGCTAAAGACCTCCAGGACAATTAAACATGCCATTTTCCTACTGTATAATAATAATAACTACCTATAGCGAGTTACCTATTTATAGTGACACCTATCACTATATAAATGATGCCTTGGGTTATTATTGTGTAGTCCATCGTGCAATGCACTATCTGTGCCTGGACTAGTGTTTCTACTCCTGCCACATACATGACATATCACAAACAGTCTTATCGAGGGTCCTCGTGGGCAGGCACTGGGGTGGTATGGGACGCCAATGCTAACTGGCATGTATCGTGGAGTGGAGCCTTAGGCCCTGGCGGATCGAGGTATTGATCCTACGATAGGTGGTGAGATTGTCTGCTCCCCTTTTATTTGGTTTTGTCTAATCTTGTTTTGGACTGTGTTTAGGAGATCTTGGTTAGACAAGAATGGGAGGCCTATTACACTTTAATGGGTCATGGAGGATGGAAGGTGGCCATGATTGTAGAAAGGGGGCGAGAGAGAGATTAATGTGTAGACAGAGAGAGTGAGAGAGTACAGAGTCAATGATTTTTCACGACTCAATGACAGATAGATTAGATATGTTCAAAGTTCACCAAGTACAATGCTTTTTGTAGGCTTGTGAGTAGCCTTATCTTTTGACACAAAAACAGGACACATGTCAACACACACACACATACACTTATCCTATCCACCCATAAGAGTGGGTTCACACACGAGCAGTGCGGAAGAGAACTGCAGACGGCACATTTAGGCGGTGTGCAAAAGCTGCACGTCAAGCTGAGCAGGTGCAGCCAACTTGCCGGTGCGGGGGAAGAGTAGGCGGCAACGAGTGAAGAGGTGGGCGCGGATCACGGACTGCTGCGCGGGCAAAGAGGTCCACGCCGAAAAATTGCCCCCCATGTATACCCAGCTGGCTGAGCATACGGCTCAGCTCAGAGCCCCACGGACTGAGCACGCGGCTCGGCTCGGCTCAGCTCCCCCCCCCGCCCGCCCCTCCGATAGGACTATCATGAGCTCTACCAGAAGCGGTGGCGCAAATGGGCGGCAGTGATGGCTAGTTGGCAGCATTGCGAAGGTTCAGCTGGCGGTCGCAAATGGGAGACATGCTCAGCTTAGGTCAATCAACAATAAGACCCACAAGGCACAGGGGAAAGAAGAGATGGGCTCTGATACCAATGATTGGTCATGGAGGATGGAAGGTGGCCATGACTGTAGAGAGGAGAGAGACATAGTACTGTGTAGACAGAGAGGGTGAGAGTACAAAGCCAATGATTTTGCACGACTCAATGATAGGTAGATTAGATGCGTTCAAAGTTCACCAAATACAATGCTTTTTGTAGGCTTGTGAGTAGCCTTATCTTTTGACACATACACACGACACATGTCAACACACACACACACACTAATGGCATGTGGCACACTTATCCTATCCATTCATAAGAGTGGGTTCACACACACAGATACATAAACACATACAAGGACATTTTCACACATACAAACCTTTGAATACCCAACAAACCCCCCTTCGGGACGAAGGTGGTGAGACCCAACATGCAAAGGGAGCAACTACCTTCTAACTCCATCACATGCTGCAAGGGAGCAATCTAGCCATGCACACCTCATGTGCCATGCTAATCCTCCAATCAGCAAGTGATCGAAGCAACAAGGCCATCTCTTCCTCACCCCCCCAGCTCCTAACAGGGATAAAAGACATCACGAAGCCTCTTATAACATCAAGACACAAAAATACACTTATTACAAATCTTTTTCACAGGACATCTCGGGCAGAGAACCCTTCTTGACACTCACACACATAAAAACAACTAGAATACCCAGTCATATTCTTCCTCATTGAGGGGGACTTGGGTTGTTGCTGCAGCTATTTCTTCTTCTTCAATCGGTGCCACCTCATCTTCAGTTGTGAGATTTGCATGATGCTTTTCTTGCTCTTTTTCCAGCTTTTTGAAGCAGTTCGCTTCCTTCTGCCCCATCCTTTTGCAGTACCTGCATTGAATCTTCCTATTACTCCTCCATTTTTGTGCTCCTACAAAAGCTTTGTCATAGTCAAGACTGGTGATGGCTTGCTGTTCTCCTTTGTTTCTTCTATCCTTCTCAAGAAGCAAAGCCACTAGATCTTCCAAAGCTCGTAGCTTCCACACAAAGGATTTCCAAAGTCCGCTCAAATCCAATGACCCCTCGCGTACTCTCAATGAGTACAACCACCTTGTCTTCGTCCTCAAGTTCACATTTGGGGCTTAGCAAGTTGTTGGGGTTATTGACCCAAACTTGGCTAGATGATCAATTTTCGTTTATTTTAAGATTGTAAAACTTGAGCTTCAGGAAGGCCTTAAGATATAGTGATTTTGTTAATAAAGATACCTTCCAGTTTTGCCCAGATTAGCTTGGCTATGGATTTGAAATCTATGTGATGCACCAAGTAATCTGCAAGACTTAAGCCGATCAAAGCGATGGCCCTCTCATTGCGCTGCCACCTCACCTTTTTTTTGTCTAGTTCAGTGTTTCCCAAGTCTTTATCATCTCTCGAGACTATTTCCCATACTCCCTCTCGCATTAGTAGGAGCTGCATCTTGGTTTGCCATGTAGGGAACCTGGTGCCAGAGAATCTGTCAATTGCAGCTACTAATGGTGCCATGAAAAAGAAATGCTAAGAGTGATGTAAACAAGGTCATCAAACAATTTCACCTGATTTTTGAAAAAGCCCTAAATGACTGCTACTGACATGGCATATTCAAAGAGCAGCGGGACTGTTAGGTATGGGACGAGCAATGTGGAAGAGAACTACAAATTCCAATCATGGTGTATTTGGGTATGTCTAGACATTGTTTATGTTGTGAGTGCTAATTTTGAAATTCTTAGATAGGCTGAAATGCTAGAATGTAACATGTGTTGACACATCACTCCTTGTCTATCAAAGGATATTAGATATAGACTTCGAGCTTTCTTGCCAATCTCTCACACACAAACACACACATATATATGATTTTAACATTGTAAAGTATGTAACGTTTTTGACGTACTTTATCCGTCCACAATGTTCTATACCACGTACTAAACTCATGCGGTTTCGTACGTTTGAAACTACCTTGACCAGAGCCGAGCCCGTCTCCCATCTGCGACCACCAGCTGGACCTTCACAGCATCGTTGGCCAGCCACCACCGCCGCCCATTTGCACTCTTGGAGAATGCACAGGCGGAAGCATAAACAAAACTAGAGAGAGAGTAGAGAGAATAGAGAGAGCTTGTGGACAAGATCACCTCCTACCGGAAGGGCAGGGACTCATGGAGGAAGAAGGAGATGTAGTGCCACTTGTCTGGCAACACCACATGCAAAAGAACTCACCAACAACTGATGCCAGAGTAGAAAACACAGCCAAAACTCCAACCCTTGCCTCTGTAGAAGAAAACGCAGCCAAGAAACTTCATAGCTTGCCTCTGTAGAACAAAACGCAGCCAAGAACACTGGCCGACAACAAGGAGGGGGCTGGCTAGACCAGAAAATGCAGCAGAATAGTGAAACGCAGGCACTGTTTGGGACTGATCTGCACCTAGGAGGAGCTATGGAAAAAAACACAAGGCACATATGAAGAAAATGGCAAGCTGAATGCAGAGATGGAGCAGTCAGAACCTAAGCGAAGATACCGTGTTGGAGAATGCACAGGCGGAAGCATAAACAAAACTAGAGAGTGAGAGTAGAGAGAGCTTGTGGGGACAAGATCACCTTTTATAATAGCTTGAAGCTTTACAATGGCAATAGCCAGCAAGAGAATGTTGAGCTTGTGCAAGGAATGGATTGGTTGAAGTGAGCAATGGGGAGGACTCCTTACATAGTGAGTATATGGCCTGGCCGACTACTCTAAAACAGGCCAACAGGTCCACGAGCAACTAAACAAGAAATAGTACATAAAATCCCCAAAAATAGGCTTTGCCCAGATACACAGAGATGCACTAATTCTAACATGCACCACCACTTTTGGGGGAGTTCGTTGATAGCCCTGCCGGTAGGGGTGAGCTGAGCCAAGCACAAGGAAAAGAGGAGACAGGCTCTGATACCAATGGTGGGTCATGGAGGATGGAAGGTGTCCATGATTGGAGAGAGAGAGAGAGAGAGAGGGAGAGAGAGAGAGAGTCCTGTGTAGACAGAGAGGTGGGAGAGTACAAAGCCAATGATTTTGCAAGACTCAATAATAGGTAGATTAGATGTGTTCAAAGTTCACCAAGTACAATGCTTTTTGTAGGCTTGTGAGTAGCCTTATCTTTTGACACATATACAAGACACATGTCAACACACACACACACTAATGACATGTAGCACACGTATCCTATCCACTCATTGGACACATAAGAACATACAAGGACTGGTTCACACATACGAAGCTCTCAATACCAACACACTTGGCATCAGAGCCACCTAAACACGGAGTCTACAAAGGTTTGCATGTCTTTCATGGTTTATTTCACCTCAAGATTCCCAGTTATTTTTCTCAGCACCATGGCTAGTTCTTGTCTCGTAAGGAAGTATGCTTTCTAGGGTTGCTGCCATGGCTGTATGTGGACTCTGAGAGGAGGAATATGCGCATTGCAGATGTGCAGAAGAACCCTTACGAAACCCTAGCACCTCTCTGGTTTAACTCCCACATGGGCTGCATTTTATGCTCAAGAGGCTACTCTTGACACATGTTACTTATGTGTAGGCAAGGGGATGATGATTTGAAGCCCTGAAACTGTGGCAGAGGGCTGTAACACCCTGCGCACAGAAGCTAGGTTGTTGGCAGCAGACGGGTATCATGATATGCCAGCTTCCTACCATGCAGCAACAGGGCTGATGATGTGCAGCAGTGAAGTGGGAGAGAGTGGACCAGGGCGGCCAGCAGACAGAACAGTCTGCAGACCGAGCAGTTAAAACATCCACATGCATATGCGCGTGTGTTCGGGTATGGACACAGGGACTGCAGAGCACTTTCCGCACAGGCCACCACGGAGAGGAAAGCACAAGTTGCTATTTTCAATAAAGTTTCTAAAAGAAAATCATGCAAGTTGCTTTTTTTTAGAGAAACTGTCAAATCCCCACGGATCCCCTCGTGATCGATCTTGGTTCGAAAGTCGAATCCTGCAAACAAACAAACAAACAAACAAGCAAGGGAGTGCAGGCTTGACTCACCTCCCAACCATGACAGCCGTGGGCGAGCCCACAGTCTTGGCTATCCCCACCGAGCCACGAGCTGAGCTAACTAGGTTGACATACCGACCATTCTCCTCCTCGCGATGTCCCATACCGCCAAGAAGCTGCCCTCGCGGGCCTCGAGATTGCTGCCGGCCTCGGCTGCATAAAGCAGGTGCACGTCTGCACTAGATCCAGGCTCCAAGACCATAGAGCTCTCACAAACTCGCGAGACTCTCTATATCCAATAACTAACCTTGGCCACCCTTTTATAGGCTCTTGGCCGGTCATCGGGCGTCCACACTTGGGTGCCCGCCCGTTAGTATTTCCCTAACTCAACTCGTCAATCAACCTGCCTAGTTCCAAGCTTCCCCAAGCCTCGAAACTAGTCTTGCATGCGTATAGCACACGGTAGATACACACTGTGCACATGACATACTCCCCTTCCTCTAAGAGCTCACTCCTGAGCTCACTAAAAAGCCAGGGTAATCTCTCTGAAGAGAAGTCAATGTCTCCCATGTAGCGTCCTCCTCAACACGATCCTTCCACTTGATCTTGTATTCCGTGATAAGCGTATGACGCAATCTTCGTTCACGAAAGCCAAGAATCTTTTCAGGTTCGTGCGGAACAAATGTCATGTCCTGGACATCTATAATTTCTTGAGGAGTAACTAACTGATCTGCTCCACCCAGTACTTCCTTAAGTCTACTGACATGAAATACAGGATGAACTTTCACATGAGAAGGCAAATCCAATTCATATGCAACTGAACCAATCCGTCGTGTAACACGAAATGGTCCACAGTATCTAGGGGATAATTTCGGAGATCTACCTGTCCGTAAAGTCTCGGAATCTTTCGGAACTCGCAAATACACCATCGTTCCTTCAGAGAACTCTCTAGGTGAACGATGTCTATTAGAATAAAACCTGTCTCGGTCTTGAGCACTTCTAATAGATTCCTTCGCAACTTGTAACATTTCCTGCATATCTTGCAAAAAATCACGTGCTGCATCATGCTGAAGTCCTAAGAATCCTACTGTAACAGGTAATCTTGGTTGAAAACCATACATAAGCATGAAAGGACTAAACCCTGTACTCGTATGCTTAGTACTGTTATATGCAAATTCTAACATAGGAAGATAATCCTCCCATGAACTTTGTCTTTTGGATACATACGCTCGAAGCATATCCTCCAAAACCTGATTCACTCTTTCAGTCTGGCCATCAGATGATCTGAGGAACTCAAATTCAAAGTTGTTTCCAACTTCTCAAAAACAAGTTTCCAAAATTCACTCGTAAACTTAGAGTTCCTATCACTGACTATGTCCTGCGGTAACCCGTACAGTCTAAACAATTGCTCGATAAACTGCCGAGCTAATTGCGTAGCTGTAATAGTCTTCCGGGTCGGTAAAAATCTAGCCATCTTTGTCAAGCGATCTACCACAACCCAAATAGAATCGTGGCCTTGATGTGTTCTTGGCAATCCGGTAATAAAATCCATGGAAATACTTTCCCACTTATTACCTGGGATTTGCAAAGGATGCAACAACCCAGCCTGTCTAAAGCGTTCAGCTTTATTTGCCTGACAAATCTGACATTTGAGAACATAATCTTCTACATACCCTTTCATCTTCGGCCAATAAAAAGTGTGTTTCACTAATGATAGCGTCGTCTGTACCCCAGGGTGTCCAGCAGAAGGGGCGTCGTGACACTCCCCCAGAATCTTGGACCTAATATCCGGGATCTGTGGTACACAAATTTTGTCATTACGAAATAGGAAACCATTCCGAATCATCCACTGACCTCCTGCAGCCTGAATGGTAGACTGCGCAGTCACCGAGTCTTGGTCAATCAATGAGCTCCCGTCCTGGATCTTCTGCCAAAATGGACCAAAATAACTATCAGTCCTGCAAAGCCCTCTCAATGACTGAAATAAGTCAGTAGAAATCTCGGTGAACGACAAAGTATTCACCTCTCTAATTCGACTAAGCGCATCTGCCATACTATTCATGGACCCTTTCCGATAACGGATCTCAAAATCAAAATCTTGCATTAACTCTGCCCAACGAGCTTTCCTGCCTCTCAAATCATCCGCATCACACACATACTTGATTGACTGATGATCAGTCAATACCACAAACTTGGAGCCATATAAATAATGTCTCCAAACCTTGAGAGCATGAATCACAGCATAAAGCTCCTTCTCAAGGGTTGGCCAACGAGATTGAGTGTCGTCTAGCTTTTTACTTTCAAAAGCAACCGGTCTACCATCTTGAAATAAAGTAGCCCCGATAGCATAGTCACTGGCATCAATTTCAAGAACATAAGGCCGACTAGGATCAGGCAATGCTAAGATAGGTGCTTCCTTGACTTTATCTTTCAAAAGTCTAAAGGCCATATCCAAATCGTTATTCCAAGTGACAGGCTGATTGGACTTACATCCACGACCTTTCAATAAGTCGGTCATCGGTAGTGTGAGCTGAGAGTACTCCCGTACAGATTTCCGAAGAAAGACAACAAAACCGAGAAAAGAACGAAGTTGTTTCACTGTTCGTGGTATAGGCCAGTCCAAAACCTTCTGAACTCGGTCATAGTCAATGCTCAATCCATCTCTAGTGATCTTGTGTCCCAAGTAAATGATGTCGGTCATAAAGAACTCACATTTACTTAACTTAGCATCTAGTCGATTCTGTCTCAAAATAGATAAGACAATTGTGAGGTGTCTGACATGATTCTCAAGAGTACGGCTATATATCAAAATATCATCCAGGAACACCACCACAAATTTTCCCAAATGTTCACGAAAAAGATCGTTCATCATTTGCTGGAAAGTGACTGGAGCATTGGTTCATGAATACGTATCTGGTGGTAGCCAGTATGCAAATCTATCTTCGAGAAATATTTCGCTCCTGCTAACCGGTCAATAAGGTCATCTGATCTAGGGAGAGGATAACGGTTCTTAATAGTCAGCTTGTTCAATCTTTTGTAATCTATACACATTCTCCAAGTATTGTCCTTCTTTCTCCTAAGCAACACAGGTGCACCCCAAGGTGGTTTACTTGGACGGATCTGGCCCATCCTCAAATAATCTTCGAGTTGTTTAGCCAACTCATCTTCCTCAGCTTGGCTCATCCTATAAGGTGGAATACTCACAAGATGAGCACCAGGGATCAAGTCAATACGATGATCTACTGCCCGTTCAGGTGGTAAACCCGATGGCAATTCCTTAAGAAATACATCTTGAAACGAATCAAGTATCTTCTGTAATTCTTTGCTTTCAAACACACTTAATTCATTCACATCCAAGGAAGGGATGAGAAAAGAAGAAAGTGAAATCAATACACAATGGAAAGCGGTATACAAAGAAGAATCCATTATATTTCCAAAATCAATAGTATTTACAAGAGGTCCCTGAGAGGGATGGATACAATCACCTAAAATACTATACTTGGTGTCCCTATGCTGAAAAGAAAAAATATGACTAGACCAATCTATCTGGACGTCAAGAGTCTTAAACCACTCAATCCCTAATAACAAGTCTACATTTTCCAGATACATAACATAGCATTCCAGAGTATCTTTGTAGTCCTGAATCTGGATTGGAAGCATCTCCACCTTGCGATCCCAAACTTGTCTGCCTGCAGGTAGACATACCTCATAGGTATGGTCGCTGAGTGTCGTATCAAGACTCAATTTCTGCACAAGTTTGTAATTAACAAAGTTATGCGAACTGCTAGGGTCTAACAAAATGTGAATTTTATGGCCATTCACTTCTCCATAAACGCGGAGAAGATCATGCATGCCAAATACCTTAGAATTGAACAGACAATCAGAACAAGTACTAGGACGAGAAAGTACAGTAATTGACGTACCTGTCAAAGACAACTGGTTAGCTGCCTTTGGCTTGGGTCCGGCGTTTGACTTGGTACCCTTTTTCTTTGGGCACTCGTTACGCATGTGTCCTTTTTCGTCGCAGATAAAACAACGTCCTTCCTTCTTGAGCTTCAAAGCCCTAAGGAGTCGTTTCTTCTTCGCTGGTGTCGAACTTGTATTCTTCGAAGGTTGGTCCGAAGACTTGCCTTCAGTCGCGTTAGCCTTAGGTGCGGAGAACTTTCTTTTATGCTTGTTCCCCTGCTCGATAACGGGTTTCGATTTGGAAGAGACCATCGTATCATCATAGATACGAGCTGAATGAATGGCCTCGTCCAAAGTTTTACATTTGTTATTTTTAACCTGTAATCGGTACGAGTCTGGTAAACCAGCTACAAAAAACCCCAAAAGATTAGTGAGATCCATCTTTGTAGCTTTCATCTGCAAGTCACGAAACTTCTGGAGGTAGACCTCATAAGTGAGGTGCTGCGAGGTCATGGTCAAAGCTGAAAACCGGGCAACAACATCATAATCATCCTCTTTCTTGAGGAATTCTTTCTTGAAAATGTCTTCAAATTGTGCCCAAGTCGTTGGCTTTGGGTTCAGTTCCTTCCACCAAAGCAAAGCTTTGCCGGACAGGAAACCTGCTGCTAACTGTATCTTCTTTCCATCATCATATGGATGAAACTGAAAGTGAACTTGCCACTTATGTAGCCAAGTGTCCACGATCTCCTTGGTTCGCTGCTCTTGCTCACCCCCGAACGGTTCCGGAGTAATGTTGGGGCCTAAAGCTGAAGCCAAGGTATCCATTCCCGAGAAAGTAGAGAGAGTAGTGGTCAATAGAGCGATGGAGTTCTGCAAAGCCTGCATCTGGGCTGCGATTTGTGCCTGACGTTCCGTCGAAGAAGCTTCGAGAGCTACTTTGAACTCTTGGAAATCTGATTTTGACACAAACTCGTCAAAAAGATCGGCATCAGTGCCTTCCGTAGCCGGCAAGCCTTCGCGTTCCACGAGGGACTCCAACTCTGATTCTTGGGTCAACATCGTGAAGAGGGTACGTGGAGAGAAAATTCAATCTTTGCACAATGAAAGTGCGAGCGAACTCGAGAGCTTGAGAGCTTGAAAACTTGAGAACTTGAGAACTCGAGAACTTGAGAGATGTGTGGCAAGAAGCCCACTTGAGGGGGTTTATAAAGGTTTCCCAAAAGCCAAAAAAAAAAAACTCGAAAAGCTAGGCTTAGCTTTTGCTTTAGCTTTTGTGTTTTTTTTTTGAATATATATATATATATATATATATATATATATGGATATATATATTCGCTTTTCTTAAAAAAAGTAAACACCTTTGGAAACCTTGGAGAGGGGAGGACTTTTAAACCCTTTAAAAAAATTTAAACTCCCCTAAAAAAACAAAAAACGAAAGCACTAAAAATACGAATGCTTTCCTTGCGGATTTTTTTTTTTTCCCTTCCCTCCTAATCTGCTGGTGTCACCCACCGGGCTACAGGCATCTCCCGTCGGCCAATTCACATGGCGGCTGCTGGCGTTACCATGTTGCGGTCGTCAACCACTGCCGGCCGCCTAATCGCCGTCGACGGCTGCTGCTGACACGCTGTCCTGTGCCTGCAAGAGTCCGCGTGGGCCTGGGTATGGCAGCATGGTTGGGCTGGCTACGCAGGCCTGGTCGCCTAGTGTAGGCCTGGGCTGGCCTGGGCGCTGCCCGCGTTGGCTGCGTAGACCTGGCCTAGGCGCTGCCTGGCTGGCTGCGCAAGTCGCCTGGCTTGGCAGGCTTGGCCGCCCGATTGCCCTACAGGCCTAGTCCGCCAAGTGACCCACCCGCCCGCCTGCAACTTACCTGCGTGCCTGCCACGTCTACAGAACCCCGCCAGCTCTTCTCTCGCTCTCTCTCTCATGCGCTCAACAAAAGCAACGAAAGCAACGTGCTTTTTCTCTCTCTTTTTTTTCAGTTTCTCTCCCTGCAGGTCATGCGACTGCACAACAAACTTTCTCTTCCTTGCAAAAGCAATCAACCCTATTACACTACCATCTCCCATCATCAACATGGGTTTCTTTGATAAAGGAAAAACACATACCAAACTGAAAACTGCAGTATGCACAGAAAAAACAGCAAGCTTTTTTAACACATACCGTTCTTCGACCTCTTCTTCTCTACCTACCAACTTGCTCGTTCACGAGGTATGCTCTGATACCACTGTCAAATCCCCACGGATCCCCTCGTGATCGATCTTGGTTCTACAATTTTCTGTAGATTTTCCCTTGCTTTTCTGAAAATTCAGAATTGACACATGTCAATCTTTCTCTTTTTTCCAGCATAAGAGATAAAGCCCTTGCTTTTCTTCTCTCTTCCATCTCTCTTATCCATGGCAACTCCCCAGCCCCTCTCCTTTACCGATGATTTATCAGATCATGAACAGGAACGAGCAGCAATCTAGGGTCAGATATTGGGGAACCACGCCATGATACTGCTCATGGGCACTTCACCATAGTTTGGCAGATGAGGAGATAGATGTGGTGGAGAAAACTTACTTCGATAGCGAGATATAGAAGCTCCAAGCAGAGATTTCTACCTTGAAAAAGCAGGGTAGTGAGATCGCCAATCTCCGGAAGGAGACTACACTTTTGCTTCAGCAGATCACTATGCTACAGAAGGAGGTTGCAACTTCTCCCACACTAGCAGCAGGACAGATTTCAGTAGCTCCTTTCTTGACGCCAGAGGTGTTTTTGGGGGAAAGGAAGGAGAGAACACAAGAAGTGGTTGATGCATGGCTTAGTAGGTGGAATGTTCACTTTGACTTCCATCCTCTCCAAGATGCTCCGAATATTCAAATGGTGCAAGCCTCAAGGGCGCTTGAGAGGGAAAACCTTGTCATGGTGGAGAGAGCTTCGGAACCAGCTACTACTTGGGCTAGTTTCGAGCAGATGTTTAGGGATGAGTTTTTCCAGGGAGAGGATGAGTATGAAGTGGTATCCATGTTTACATAGTTGGATATGAAGACCATGTCTTTTGACACATACTTGCATACGTTTAGAGAGTTGGAGGCAATGGCGACAGATATGGATGCGGTCACCTTACTTGGATTTTTTATGCAGGGATTGTCCCCAGATCATAAGCTTGAGGTGAGAAACAATAATTGCAAAACACTTGAGGATGATATTCGTTCTGCAGAAATCTATGACGAGAGTTGCCAATAAGGATAAAAAAGAATGTTCCTCAATAGCAGAAGAGTTCACACAACTCTAAACCAAATTCACATAAACGGAAGTTTAGGTTTGTGAAGGCTTCCACGACTTAGAATCAAACCCAAACTTTGGGTCAACCCAATTCCAAAGGACCGAGCAGAGCCTCCAAAACATTCGGGAGGGCCGGTGCTTTATTTGTGGCCAAACAGGCCACATTGGAAAGGAGCTGCCCTCAAGCGTAGAAAAAGAAGAAGCCTAAGAAATCTTACTTGACCGAGATTACAGGTAACCCTAAGATTATTTCCGTTCATACCACAGTTCTTGAACATCGTTCTTGCATGGATTGTAACTTTAGCATGGTGGCCTTCGGACGCAATGATCTCATACACGTGTGTATGGATTTGTTTTGGGGAAAATTGTACACATCCTCTTTGATCCAAGTAGCACTCACAATTTTATTAATGCCAAATTGGTGCAGATATTGGGAGTTGAGACCCGGCCAAGTAATCATGTCTATCATGTAAACCTGGCAATGTGTCATGGACAGATCTGGGACAGATGTGTGACCAAATTGCCTTTACCTATCTAGAGTTATTCAAATAGTCTAGATTTTTTTTTGATGAAGCTAGATAGAGTAGATATTATTATAGGTAAAGAACGGTTTTATAACCATGACATCCATGTACAATAGAAGGATCATACATTGTCTTTTTTTTACTGAAAGATGCTCCAATCGTCTCAAGGGTGATTTTAGAGTCCCCCCCCTCTACTCTTGTACACACTGTAGAACCTCATAATATAAAACAAAGTTCATGTCTTGATTATGGAGTGTTTCAATGTGTTCTTATCCTCTTTCATCTGATAATACTAGGCATGTTCACTTCCTTTTGTATTCATCTGATCCCTGATTTGGTGGGACACATCTTGGACTTGGGTGTTTTCCTTTTGGAGGCCATGAAGGCTAGGATCTATGTACATCTCGATACATACATAAAGAAAACATTGTTTCGGAAACATCTCTCTCTCTCTTCATCTTTGTGTTTTGCATGGTTCTTAAGACAAGTAGTTCTTCCGTGTGTTACATTGGTATCAGAGCCTAGCGGAAGTCCTAGAGGTGTTGGATTAGTGCATTGGTATCAGAGCCTAGCAGACATCCTAGAGGTGCTGAATTAGTGCATATTTGAAAAACGCTTAGCATAAAGTAGCTCGCTGGCATATTCCACCCCTCTCCATGACTCCGAAGTCTTGGAATCAAAATAACCTTGTGTAACTACGACATACGTCCACCTTGGAGTATCATTGACCGTTGATCATACCACATCTACAAAGTCAGTATAACAAATGGTCCAATTGTCCAATGCTAGACATTCAGTCTAAGACCGAGAAGTTTCAAACTTCTCGTCTCTCACATGTACAACTCCAAGGCTGCCTCATGCATCAATATCATTTGGCAATCATGATAGAGTGTGTGTGATGAATCATAAAACTTGTCACCCTACAAGTGACATGCCAATGCTTAGACAACCAAGAAAGTTTCTTATCTTGATGTGTCACTCACAGACTAGCACTTCTCCTCACAATTACAAGAGGTTAACTATGCCAAAGCATAGGGTGTCCCAAACAAAAAACCCGCGAAGCCTTAGGAGATCCTACATGGGAATACACGGGAGTTCCGTACCAATAGAGCACACCACACATAAAACCCCGTTAAGCATGATCATAGGTGGAATGGCAAACTTCCCTCCCTACAACCCAACCTTAAAGCAGCCAAATTCATCTCTGAACACCAAGGTCAAATCTTAGGTCAACTCGAGGGTCAATCTAATCCATACAAAGTCAAGGATGAAAGATGCCACCATGCTTACACCCCAATCCTTCTCCCTGGCTTTTGTAGTCAGCTCCACTTGCTACCTATAAGCCATCCAAAAACCTCAGCCTAGGCATCTTGGATTATAATCATAAGACTGCCTAACAAATGTCACGTGCACACCAGTCAGGTGTACAGTGACATGGCATCATTTTATGGCATCATTAGCATCATTAGGTATTATTCAGGCATTTATGCAATTTTATAGGCATTTATGCAATTTTATAGGCATTTATGAGGCAGCCGACTGGCTTTATTGGTATTTTATGGGAGATATGTACTGGCCGACTGCAGCCCATCTGGCCGACCAGCAGCCCTCACCCATATATATTCAGGTGCCTCTCCATTCAATCATCCAAGCTCATCAGTGAAGCGCATCCTCATCTGGATCATCTTGCGTTTCAGCCTATCATCATCAGCATCATCCATTCAGCATTCAGCACTCAGTCCCTCAGCGTTTCTACTCCAGAAGGGCTGAGAACATCATTGCATATCAGTTCAGCAGTGTGTTCTCCAACGCATCTCCTCCAGGAAGCATTGGGAGCAGCATATCCAGTCAACGCATCAAGCATTCAGCAAACGCATCATCATCAACCATCAGATCTGCAAACGCATCTGCGTTTCATCATCAGGTCAGCATTCAGCATCTGTTCCAAAGCCTCCCTTCAACGTTTCCCTCCCAGGAGACAAGGGAAAGAGTGGACAGCAGTTCATCCCGCATATTCAGCATATAGGCAGCATATTCAGCAGTACAGATCCATTTGGATCTCATTGTAACTGCATTCATTCATCTAATATAGCTGCATTGCATTGACACATATTTATCTGTCTCTTGAACATCATTAAGTGCAGTTTAGTTAGACTAAGGTTGTGATTACTACGGTCTTAACCCCTCACATGTCACATTGGTATCAGAGCGTCACAGGGTAACCAGCCTTAGAGCATGTTCAGTTCATCAGTCATTCAGTCAGTCATCATTTTTATCGCTTCCGCACAGTTAAACCCAGTTCTCAAAATTTTGCAAGCCACCCTTAGGGATTTTCCCTTAGGTCTGCATCAGTAACCCATCCATCTGCATTCTTGCACAGCATATAGGGTTTGCACATGGCTTGCATAGTAGACATCTTAGCAGTCATCTTAGCAGTCAGTCCTGCATACATGTTACCCATGAACTCTCAGGGAAGAAGGACATCCATCATCAAAGGAGCACATAAGTTTTGGGCTTCAACTGGCAGCAGCAGGGGGTTTCTCTTCCACAGAAAACGGAAGTTTGCTCCAACATCGCCTCAGGAGGTTCAGAGCTTCAGGTACGACGGAGATGGTAGGTGAAAGGTTTCCACAGGCACGTCAGGGGTGACTCAAGTATTTGCCATTCAGTTCCCGCAGTACATAGAGTCTTGGCTCGAAGGATTTCACTCCTGCAGACGGCCTCAGTCCCGGCAGCAGAAGACAGAAGGGGGCAGTGGTTCGGAGGAGAAGGATCACAGCGGAGTCGAAGGTTGCCAGGTATACACCCAGCAACAGTTTCGCAGCGGGGAATGTCACGTGCACACCAGTCAGGTGTACAGTGACATGGCATCATTTTATGGCATCATTAGCATCATCAGGTATTATTCAGCTAATTTCTGACAAGACTGCCTGCCATTCCTGGATAACACGAAGGCCATGGAAAAACTTGGTATGCTCTCTTCACTGTTTTGAAAAGAACTATCCATTCATGTGGGAGTGTAAGAGCATGCAACAGATTAGATTCCATCACAATTCGGCAAAGACCTCGAAAAATTCAAGATTATTAATTCAAGGTTTAACAAAAAAAAAAATCAAAAATGTACTTGAAAATAAGCGCACATTCTTGGTTCCACCAATGTGTGTGCAAATTCACACTTGAATCCCACTTAGCAAAAGCCTCCTAACACCACTCCAGTATCCCACAGTCATCGGTTGGCAAGACATGGAGCACCCACCAACCTTGGGCCCAACAATATCCTCCCTTAGGGGATCCTTGATAATGCACTCATGTCTATCTTCCAGCCTTACTACTTGTGGTGGGTAAAATCCTAACCATCCCATTGGCTTCACTTGCTCAAAGTCGTCAACGCCAACCATCTCCACGTTACTTCATAGAATAACTACCCACTGACTCCATATATCTCCCATGCACACGAAACGTACATGCTAACTTGGAGAAAAGCAATGGCAGAAAAGAGATGGGTTATGAAAAAACAGCCACAAAGGGCCAAGTACAAGCACGATGGGCTAGATACGACCTCCCCTCATATAAGGGCGGGTAACAAGTGATCATAAGGGAAGAGATGCTTCTCCTCCGCCTGGCCGCTCTGTGTGAGGAGAAGGCTATGACATACAGGGGGAGGGGGGGGGGGGGGGCAACCACACAAGTGGTCTGTAATGCCAAATGGGGTCACCGCCTCTATCTGTGAGGAAAGGGCCACGCCTCCAAAGTCTCAAGAAGGCTTCCCACCGCTTCCGCATGCGGTCAGAACCTCCCTGTAGTTTCCCCCACTGACTGCGGAGGGTGTGAATAATATCAAGCCATATGCTCCTGATGGTCTCAACCGGTAAAGTGTGGGTACCCTTGATGGCCTCGCTACATCTAGCACGCCAAATGTGCCAAGCTACAATGCTACTGCGAATCTCCCATCTCTGGCATGAGCCTAGCCGCCAATCTCCTGTAGGAGGGGCTGTGACTAGCAGTGCTGCAATACGATGGTGAGAGACCTGAAGGGCTAGCCCTCCCCCATCCTCCAATCCCTAATTGCTCCAGCCTCTATGGCCCAAGCGACAGTGCCCCAAGTGATGATCCGGGTCAATGCCCTATCCATAGCGAAGATGCAGAGAATCCACTACCAGATCTGATGAGCCTTCGGGCAATCCCAAAGGCAATGTCGTTGAGACTCCTGGTGGTGGCCGCACCGCGGACAAGCTGCTGACTGACCTCCCACTGCCAGCCCACGTACCGACCGCCAAACTCCTATGTGCCATCAATCAAAGAAAGAGTGTGATCTTTCTAGGCCGAAAGCTGTCCCAAAGCCTCTTCCAAAAATCTCAAAGGAAGCCCTGTAAAAGGCCCTATGACTGCCAATGTGTTGCTGCTGCTAGTGTGCCATCTATCTCAGGCATCTTGATCCTGCGGCCTAGCCTTGCTGTATATGCAAAGAAGGGGGCGTCCACAGTCGCCTCCCGATCCGCTGGATCATGCCAAGTCCACTCTCTCGAGTCCCACTGCAACCGCGTGAGAGGTCGGCACTCCCAAATGCATAGCCGCCATAGTCTCTCCCTGGCCACCTTGGGCGATGCTAGATCTATGTGCCATTCCCATGCCTGAAAACCGATCACCCTCTACAAGGTGCAGCCTCTGAAATCCTCCAGAGGAAGCTCTGATCTCTCTAGTCTGCCTTGGGATCCAATAGAAAAAGTGAGCAGAACAGTGTCCTCATCTGCTCCAAGGTTGTTAGAGGCGTCAAAGGCGTTTGGTACAAGGCGGGTATGGTACGCGCCTCAAAAGACTCGGATTTTTTAGAGACGTTAGAGGCGTGTTAGAGGCGTCTATATTTTGGGAAAGATGCAACGAAAACCATTTCCCAAAGATGGAGCTGTTAGAGCTGAAAGTAAATTACAGCTCATACATAGTGATGTATGTGGTCCAATGCGGACACCATCCATAGGGGGGCATCTTTACTTCGTCACATTCATTGATGACTACTCCAGGTTTGCTTGGGTTTACCCTTTGAAAGCGAAAGCAGAGGTGTTTGCATGCTTTCGACACTTTGTAGCAATGGCTGAAAATATGTGTGGATGTAAAGTCCAAACACTCCGCTCAGATAGAGGTGGATAATACATGTCAAATGCATTCAAGGATTATATGCTTCAAAAGGGCATCAAACACCAATGTTATATATATATATTATATGTAGTGATAGATAGATATAATATATATAGTGAAAGTAGAGAGAGAGAGAGAGAGAGAGAGAGAGAGAGACTAGAGTGTGTATGCTATGTTGCAGGAAACGTTTCCTGGTAGGAAACGGCAAGACCCAAGAAACGTTTGGAAACGCCAAACTCAATTACTAGGAAACGTCGAGGGTAGGCTCAAGTTCAAGGTTAAAAAACAGAAGTACAAATATATCTTTTTACAAAAAAATTAAAGTACATGTACAAATTCAATTATTGATCGGTAAGCACCATTAAAAGATGAAAAACAAAGCAAAACAATGGAAGACCATCATGGCTGAATTTCATTAATCAATCATTCTACAAGATAGAACTTGTTTACATGGGAAGTACACCTTCATCTTCAAACTGATCCTCAAAACACTCATAGATAGAATCCTCCTCTAATACATCCCATGCCTGGCATGGACCTGAAGAATACGAGGGCTCTTTCCGTGATATGAGCCTAAGATTACTGTGCACAAAGACCAAGTCATCTGCCTTCGTATGACCCAGCCGGTTCCGCTTCATGGAATGTATGAAGCCATAGGTGGACCAATTTCTCTCACATGCTGAAGCGCTAGATACTTGAGATAAGACACGAATAGCCAATCTCTGTAACATAGGAGTACCTGTACCATAGTTCTCCCACCATGCAATAGGAGAAAGCTTTTGCATGTCCGCTAAAGCTGAAGACTCTGCAAAATCCCCCTGTAGTCCAATGTACTGTGACAATTGTGCTTTGTACTCTGTCTTCTCATCTTCATCTTTGCCCACCCTATCCAACGTCTTTCTCCACCCTTTCATCACATCCTTGTCCTTGTATGGTCGCTTCATAAACCACATTGGGTTGAGGACATAAGCTGTTGCATGAAGAGGGGAATGAAGCATTTCCCAACGCTCTTGTGCAAGTACCCGAATCTCCTCGTACTCGTCATTGCCATCTATGTATTCTTTCAATATCTCCTTGATTTTCTCCAGCATCTGATCAATGCCCTCATAAACCGTACCCATGACCGGTTCATCTCTATCCACCATACGAAGCATTGCCATGACCGGCCACAAGACCTTGACATACTTCTCTATGTCCTCCCAAAAAGGAGTAGACAAGAGTTGCATCTCTATGTGCAAAGCATACTCGTTGTTTCTCTTCCATGCATCCCACTCCTCGCTTGTGACCAGCTGCTTCAAGGGACTCTTCACCTTCACCAATCTCTGCAACATCATGAAGTTTGAAGCAAATCGAGTATCACCTGGCCTAATGAGCTTGAGCTTGGAGTGTTTGCTGAACATGGCCCTTGTTGCATCATGATTCGAAATGAACTGCTGGACTTCTTTGCCTTGGGTGATAGCTCGATCCATCCACTCGATTAGGACCAAGTCCTTCAGTAGAAGATTCAAGCAATGAGTTGCACATGGTGTCCAAAAAATATGGGGATATGCTTGCTCCACCAAGTGACCTGCAAGCTTGCAATTGGCAGCACTATCCGTAATTACTTGCACCACATTGTCCACACCGACCTCCCTAATGATGTCCAAAAGAGCTTCTGCAATAAACTCCCCTGTTTTTTGGCTCCCGGATGTATCAATGGATCTCTTGAATACCACACCTCGAGCACTGGAGACAATAAAATTAATCAAGGGCCTCTTTGCGGTGTCTGTCCATCCATCAGACACAATGGAGCACCCAAAGTGTGGCCATGAAGCCTCTACCCCCGAGAGACGACTGCAAACCCTGTCTTTTTCCTTGTCCAAGAGTGTGGTGCGAAGCTTCTCATAGTTTGGGGCTTTGTAACCCTTACCAAAAGACGCTATTGCACCCACCATGTCATGAAAATAAGGAGACCGTGCATAATAAAACGGCATACCACATGCATAAAAGCATCGAGCAACGGCCTCATCTACTTCCTCTCGAGATGCATTCTTGAACATACCTTCCACGGACGGTTGCATTGTAGGCTTCTTGTTGACTAGATTGTTGCCAGTCTTTTGCTTCTTGATAGCGCTCTCATGGTCTTCTCGAGTCATGTTTGCTCGATTTTCAGTCGACACCTTGCAGCACACTTGGATGCCTTGGTTCTTGATGCCGAGTAAATGGGCCCGTACTCGTGGATAGGAGCCTGCAAAATTTGTTTTGCAAAAAGAACATTCCCATTTCTTGCTGCCCCCCTTTCCGAATGCTGCATTCTCAGTCACATACTTCCACAATGGCTCGGGAGCATGAGGTGCTTTAGGCTTGAAGGGCGTGATTAGGGGGACCACAGAAGAAGAAGAAGAGAACATGGTTGAAATTGGAAGTTAGCAAAAAAGAGGGGCTCTTCTCCTTCTAAGGTTGCAAGTTTGCTCCAATTGAAGCTGTTTCGAACAAAGCCACTCAGGGACAGAAACTGAATTGATGCATTTGCATTTTAAGGCTCTATGGCGAATAGCATCTGCGAGAGTAAGGTGGTATTTAGGATCAAGGGGACACTTGCAAGGCTCGAAAATGATCCTTCTTGGTGCACAGTTAAAGCAAATGCATGGAGGTTGGGGTGCACAGTTTAAGCAAAGGCAAGGGGGCTCCTCCTGTGCTTGCATGAAAAGGGGTGGGAAGGGGGGAAAGAGAGAGAGAGAGGGGGAAGGAGAGAGAGCTGTGTGCGCCTGAGTTTCTCACAGAGAGATAAGTACGTTGCAGGCTGAGATAGCTTTTTTTTTTTCTAATTCTATTAAAACGGCGCTTTTTAAAAAAAACCCACAAACGGGTTTTTTAAAAAAACGGGCTCCCCGTTTTCATTTCCTCTTGCGTGGAAGCTCTGGCGCGTGGCGCGCTGTGCGCTTGTGGTTTCATTAACGCTGCGCAGAGTCTACGAGTCGATTTTTATTCATTTTGGGCCCCGTTCGTTTTTTTTTTAATTCGCAGCTCTTTTCGCTTTTTGGCCTGCCACGTGTCTAATAAATTAAACACCACATTCAAACGTTTCCCAGCCGTTTCCCCCTATACGAAACGGCTGGCAGCTGGGGAAACGTGGAAACGACGTTTCCACCGCTTCATCCCACGTTTCCTGCAACGGAGTGTGTATGTATAAGCCTTGAGGGAGGGAGAGAGAGGGTGCGTATGAGAGGGAGAGAGAGTGTGTGTGAAAGAAAGAAAGCTGAATTAAACGTCTGCAAAAGGCCAAAATGACCTATGAGACCAAAATAGTCCATCATCATCATCTGGATACATCATCAAGATTCAAGGGTACAAAGTAAAATGAAATGAACTGATATGAACCGGTAGTATAGAGAGACCTCCAAAAGTGGATATAAAAAACATCATCATCCTAGTGTGTTTGAACTTTGAACTTTGAACTTTGGGTCTTGAGAAAGGCTTAAGGGAGGGAGGGAGAGAATGAGGGAGGGAGAGAGTGTGTGTGAGAGGGGCTGCCTTGGGCCCTTAAAGCCCTCGTCTAAAGACTCAAACCAGCAAAATATATATATATATATATATATTTATTTATTTCTTTCTTTCTTTATTTATTTATTTTAATTGTTTTTTTTTAGGCCTCGATCAGGCAGTCGTACGCCTCGTAACAACTATGATCTGCTCCATGGACTGCCACAAGGATATCGTGTCTGGTAAACACTCCTAACCACACCAGGGGGGGGGGTGTCGGGTTTGGAATAGGCATCAACCACTCCTGAGGGATAGCTGAGTCAATGTCGATGTTGAACCTATCTCGACCCCGGATCCCTGTCAGGCATCTCTCCTGCTCTCCAAGGGTAACTGCCTGTGTGCTATCCAATCTCCAAGAGACCTGGTTGGTCCCGTGCTCAAGGCTGCCCAAGATACATGCGGCCAAGCCCCCAACATGTGGCCACTGGGTAACGAATCAAGGGGTTCCAAACCAAAGGCTGTCGGAGCCCTCTCCTTCGAGGCAACTAGAACTATCTGTCTAAGGGCTGGCCTCAGATGATCCCAAACCCGAAGTAAGCTGGCTGCAAATCTGTCCTCAAAAGCTTGGCTAAAGCCATGGACTCTCATCTCTGTGAAGATCCATCGGCTGCTCTACGGCCACAAGCCCCCAAGGCTCGGAGTGCGGGCTGAAATCCGGGCCAATAAAAAATCCTTCCAGGGCTCTCCACCAGGAAGGAGTCCTCTGACAATCAGCTTGCCCAGCAGAGCACGGCTCTGCATAGCTAGATCAATGAGGCCAAGCCCCCCTCTGCTATGTGGCTGAATGATCATTTGCCATGCCACCTCGTCCCTGGCTGGCCTCCCATTACTTCCGGCCCATAAGAAGTTCCAGATCAATCACTGAACCTGGCCAATGCATGCTCAAGAAAAGGCCCAGCACGAAGTGATGTACCACATGGTGGCTAACAGTACTTGGTTCGCCACCACCACTATGCTTGCTAGGGAGAGCCTCGCCGAGCTCCAGTATAAAAGCTTCTTCCGAATACTCAAAAGAAGCAAGGCGAGCTGCTACTCGGGAGAGATATCCATGCCAACCTGGCAACCAAGATATTGAACTGGAGTGCCCCTCGGGATCCACTGAAAATCCTCAACTGGTCGCCAAGTCAGGGCGGGTGCTAGGCCTACCCAAAAGCCACACAACTTGTGCCAGTTGATCTATGCTCCTGAAGCGCGACACAACCTCGATCACCTCTGAATGAGAACCTAGCTGTGTGAGGCTCAGTAAAATCCTGGGACTCCACGAATCCACTCCATGGGGAATCCCATCCGACTCATAGTGCCCTCCAGAAAGCTCCAATCCACTCTATCGTAAGCTTTCTCAAAGTCTAGGAGTATCACAATGAGGTCCTGCTACCGCATCCTGGCCGAAGCTGTCGCCTCCCAGAAGGTGAAGATGATGTCCAGAATGCTCCAATCCTGAACAAAGCCGATCTGAGTGTCGTGGATCGAGTCTAGGAGAAAAGGCTGAAGTCTCTTGCTGATGGTTAGCCAAGATCTTATAGGTTGTCCCTAGAAAAGTGATGGGTCTCCACCAATCTATCACCACCCTCCTTGGGAATCAAGTCGATCAAGCCCTCTGAGAGCTCTCTGGCATGGCACCCATAATCTCATTGAAGGCAGCACGAAGGCCACCTTCCATGAGGTCCCAATGGCGAAGGAAAAAGGAGACTGGAAGCCCGTCCACCCTCCGGCATTTACCCCTGGGAAGTGTCGTCACTACCTCTTCCGACTTCTCTGCAGTAAAAGGTGTCAACAAGAATGACCGAAGAGAGGGGGGAACCACCTCCCTCGTATGCCACCAGACCCTCTCGCGTGCTTCCACCACCTATGGAGATACTCACGCACCAGTGAGGAGGGATCGAAAAAAGTCCGTGGCAATGGCTCTCACCTGGGGGGGGGGGGGGGGGGGGGGTTCTTGAAACAATAGCTCCATCCTAGCCATGCAACTTGCGGATACCGTCTCTCCTCCTATGGGGACCGGCTATCTCAAAGAAATCCCCTGTGACTCTATCGCCTGCCTGAGTCCAAAAAGAGGCCCTAGCATGATGCCTGTACTCCAACCTCCTCTCCTCTATGGATCTAATCTCCGTGCGAGCGGCGGCAAGCTGACTCTCAATCCACTGGCTATCCGGGGACCTCTCTTGAAGCCACTGTAGAGAGGCAAGACTCCTCCGCAAACTCCTCTCTTGCTCCCGGAAACCCTCTAATCCGCTCTGGGCTGCCTCTTGCAAGAAACTGTTGATCTCCCCTAAGCCCTCGTCCATCGTACGCAAAACAGAGCCTGAAAGAAAATTCAAACCCGCCCATATCTGCTCTATCCAGCTGCAAATCTCTCGGTCATGAATGAGGCTGTCCAGGATCCTAGAGCTCATCTATCTGTCATGCCTCCAGGGGTCCTCTAAGGACAAAATAACCAGGGCGTGGTCTGAAAATGTAGTGCCTGCCAAAATACCAATCATACCCCCTCAACTACAAGCCCACTCATCCACGTAAAATCTATCAAGTCTAGAGAGGTTGGGGGGCCAGTGCTCCTCCTATCCGATCTCGAGAAGCAAAGGCTCCCAGGGCTACGCCCAAACTCTGGAAGATGCCATGGGTCCTGTCCCCTAACTGCAAGAACCATCTCCGATTCTCCTCCCGGGCTCAGTACTTTGCTCCTAAAATTGTGGCCGTGCCACCCCCAAGTCTGTCCTCTGCTACGTCTATCATGTTGAAGTCACCACCCAAGCACCAAAAGACAGCCTGATGGAGGGCCTCTCGAAGTGAGCTCCAAAAGAGGGCTCTACCTGCAGCAGCGCAAAGTGTAAATGTTAAGGAAGCCAATGCTATGCTCTCCAATAGTAATGGTAATCCACTATGCACGCCCGGGGACGATGACTCCTGAGCCACATACTACCGGAAGCAACTGCTTCACTGACTGAAATACACACCCCTCCCTGCGTCCCAGGGGGGCCGAAAGAAGGGGACCAAAAGTGTGACTCTTGCCTGGAAGAATCTTCCTGCATCTGCGGGTGTGCCCCTCTGAGAAGTGATGCTCCTAGAGGAATAAAATGTCTATGGGTCCCCCAACCATGGCTCTCTCGAGCTCGCCTCGTAGGACACCTCGTCCATGAAAGCACTGAGCCCCCCCTAAACCCTGAACGTTCCATGTAACGATCCGCATATCAGTCTCTGAGTGATGTGGCACTAGCGGCGGAACTGCCCTCCACTCTCAGAGTCTTGGGCAAGGGTTTAGACGGGGAATAATCACAATCCGTGCGAGGACGAAGACGCATCAAGTGGGCACTAATCCTCTCCTTCATGTAACTCCACACTGTACGAGCGTGAGCATATGCATGCTCCGGACTCCATCTATCACAATAGAGGTATTTGTAAGAGGGGGGAAGAGGTACTGCGACAAAAGTATGCATGAAGACAAAAAGTAGCACCTCCAAACTAGAGGCTACCATCTCCCCATCTTAGCCTCGATGAGCAGAACCTCCAAGCTCCAACCTAGCCAAAGGCCAGAAATGGGTGAGAATGTCGGTGATGCGAAGATCCTGAAGGTGCTGGGAGAGCTCGACAGCCTAGCCCTGGATGGCAGCTGCTACTATCTCGGCATACCACTCTGTCCCCAGGGCTACAGTGAAGGGGAAAGAGGAGATCATCGCGCCATTATCTGGCGTAGAGGGCCTAGAGTGGTGAAAAACCACACATACCCGAACAGGGGCTACTGTCTCCTCGAAAATGTCGATCCCTTCTGTTGATAAACATTGGACGAAACTATAATCCACTAGCTGTCCCAAGATCTTGGGAGCCCCACCCGGGGACTTTGGGGGAAGAGCCCTCACGCGGAAAGCGGCAATGGTCATCTCTACCAGCTCAGAGAACCGGTGTATCAAGTGACGGACGGCCGGCTGCTTCCACTCCGGGTCGGGGGCTCCTGGGGGGCAAAAAGAGTGCTCTACAGAGGCAGAAGGGGGGAAAGGGGGGGAGGGGGGGAGGAGCTCGGACGATAAGGGCAGGGCAGGGGGGACCGCGGCGGGTAAAGTAGGTGACGCAGCAGAGAGAGGAGGTGCGGGGAGGAGGTGAGGGAGGGCAGAGGGGTGGAGGCAAGGGAAGGGTGCTGCTAGGAGAGATCCATCGAGAGGACGGCTGCGGGGACAGGCTCACCGGGGGCTCTCAGAGAGTTTGGTTGGCCTCTCAGAACACTAGGGAGCAGGGGGGGGGATCTCGACGAGGGATCGGTTGCCATACTAGTGGGGCCGAAGGGGCCCTCTCCGGGACTGGCAAGGACGCATCACCAACGGGAAAATCCTGAGATAGATGCTCATAACGTTTCTCTGACAGAACCGAATCCTCTTCAGATCTGCCAGCCTAGCACGCGCGGTGACGCTCAGCTCCGATGGTCATCTGGCGGCCCGGGCGCAGGCCAACCATCCGCCACTCTCCGGTGGCTAGGTCATCCGGAGTCGGGGCCTGAGGCTCTGCTGCCTAAGGGCAAGACTCTCTCCCTGCCCCCTAATGAGGATTAGCACAAGAAATGGGGGGAGGAACAACTGGGGGCGGCCTCCTAGCTTGCCGCCGAGGGCAAGCTTTGGCTAGATGGCCCATCTGCCTGCAATGAAACATTGGCCTCGGAGGCCTGAATACTCCACGCGCTGCTATATGGAGCGGAGGCTAGGAAGAGATATACAATGCAGTATAGAGTCCGGCGAGGCCACACAAATGTGGAGAGAAGGAATCCTAGCTGCCCGCACGAGGACCAAGGCAGCAGTGGGGGGGACTCCATCACTCTCCCGATGGCACCACCAATCACCGGGAGAAGAGGAAGGTACTCCTTCCTAAGGTCTGGAAAACAAACTGTCATTGGGAAGCCCGAGACGCCAGCCAGTGAATCAGACGCTGGATCGAAGCCATGCTCCCACCGTGCAAAGAAGGCCTGCAATGTACGCAGTGCAAGGGGACTCAGCTGCAGGACCCGATCTGACGAGTCGAGTTCCACCTAGTAGTATCCGCACCCCAAAGGGTGAATATCGATGATCTTCACAGGCTCGCCAATGAGGCTGGCTTGAAAGAGATCCCTAAGCTGTCCGCGCGCAGGGCAGCTACCAACAATTTTGCAGACCAAGGTGGAGGCCTCAAGAGCGGCAACTGTCGTGCGAGAACCTAAAAATCCGCTTCAAAGAAAGAAATGCAAGCAACATCAGCTTCGGTCGGGGATGACGGAGTGGGTGCCACCATAATGAAGCCGAAACTTGCCGAAAACAGAGGAGCCCCTAAGCACTGAAGGGAACCTGCGAGGAAAGGGAAACACGGCTGGGGGCTGAAGGCGGGAGAGAGAAGGGAAAGGGGGGGGGAAGGCGGAGAGGGGAGATGGGAAGGGAGAGGCACAAGGGCAGAAACGAGGGGGCAGGGGGCAGGATCCCACAATCTACGCACGGTGTAGAATGACGACTGTTGTCAAGACTAGTAGTGAAGCTCGTCTGATACATCCTGCCTGCATCCAAAACCCTCCCCTTGGAAGTTTCTTCACTTCATCCTTGCAATCATCATGCCCTTGTTGAGAAGCACGAGCCTCAGTAGACACCAAATCGGGAACAATAACACTCCAAGTGTTGAAAATCTATCGTGTCAAGACGGTCAGATATGGCCCCTCCACGCTTGCTTTTAGACCCTGATGTAAACATGTAAGCTGTGTGGGATCCATAACAAGTAGCCCGAAACCAATGATAAGAGACAAGAAAGAAGTATTACAACTGAAATTCAAGTATAAACGGTGGCTCAGAATGCAAACAGTAGTTCACAGCCCGTGCTCTCCTAAAGATCTCCCTATCCAGCCCATGCCTGTAGATGCCTCGCGCAAAGAAGTATTCAGATGGAAATTTCCCACGAGCGTATAGAAACTCGTGTAGTTGTGAGCCTGCTGATGTGATGTCAGCCAGGTCAAAGGACTGCCCATGACCATGCCTACTGGCCAGCTGCCACATGGCAGTAGCTGACTGCCACGTGGCACCTGGGCATGTCAGGTGACTGTGCTTGCAGTCCACATGCCTGTGTGCCTGGCTTCAGGGTTATACGTAAGTGAGGTGTGTGTCACAGTAAGTGGGATGTCACATTCGCGGAAGCTCTGTGTCTTCTTTCAGCCCTAAACACCTTTCCATAGGAACATGTAGATGCAAAACGCTCAAGAGGAGAGAGAGAGAGAGCTGTATTTTCAAAATATTCATAATGTACAAATAGGTACAGATTCTTGACAAGCCATAGGCTGCCCATGAAAAGGTAGCAACACCTAATCTAAGTCTTAGTCTATGACCTAACACCCAAGCGATGTCAGAAATCTAACTAGGAGCCAGCACCGCCTTTATATAGGCCCTTGAAGAGTGCTTGAACTGGTCGACCTGCTGTCGGCCAGTTCCTTGGACCTGAAGATCCCTTTTTATTGCTAACATCATTTGCCAAATGTCTGATGCTGGCCGACAAGGTACTGGTCCTCTACAATGCCTTCTATGACTTATAATGCTACTAAAGCTCCAACATCTAGTCTTTATATGCTGCCCCTTTAGGGATTAACATTGGGAATAGCATGTACATGTGTGCATGCACATGACATCCCCTTTTGCTAAACTTGATGACGGGATTCCAACTTCTGACCTTGGATGATTGTCATCATCCCCTTGTCTCCATATATGGTTTCCCATACGGTCATCCTTCCCTTCCTCGCAACCTTTTCAATAAACACCTTGCCCTATCTCCAATTCCACTCCAAATCTGATGAAGATCTGTGCATCTGGTCCACATTGTCCCCTTGCCTTCTTGCCCTGTCCCTAAACACTTTCTTTGGTCTTCTTTTTCTGAGTACTGAGTATGGCACTCTCACTCCACCCCTTGGATGATCATCATGCCTTGGATTCTTGAAAGCCTTTCCTGGTATGCCCAAGTGGCATCCGACTCACAGGGCTGCCATTCCCCTGGGTCTTGTGGAACACCACCAACCAACCTCCCGGGAACTTCTTCCATGTCTTGGATTACTCTCCTTGGAATGTGCACCTTCATCTAGGACGCCATCAGTGTTTAGCATTGCTGAATTTGAAGCTCTGATACCAATGTCGCAAGTGTGGAAGCTCTATGTCTAATTAGGCCCTAAACACCTTTCCATAGGAACATGTAGAAGCAAAACACAAAGTAGAGATGAAGAGAAGAGACAAAGAAAGAAAGAAAGCTCTATTAACGTCTACTAGAGGCCGAACTCGACCTATGAGACAAATCAATGTACAACTGTCAATGTCTTCTGGATGTCCAGAAAAAAAAGGACAAAATGAACATGAAATAAAGTATGAAAGTATTGAACTAGTGGGGGGGTGTGATGGATGGAGCACTACTGCTAGAGGCTCAGTATGCAACCTATATGCGTAGGGTATACAAGAATGCAATGCAGATCTGTCTAACTCCAACCAGTACCATAATGGGGGTGTAATATGCGATACATAGGCGATGGTGAGGCAAAAATACCTCGGAGCATGATCTCCGGGTGTGAGTGTAAGTGAGCTAGCCGCTCCTGGATATGGTGCTGATGTCGAGCTTGTATCTCTGTGATCTCGTGTAACATGCGGAAGCTTCGAAGAAGTTCGGTAACTTCAATGCTCAGAAATCAACACACTTTTCGCGACGGAATTAACGCACAAACTGAATGAAGATGTGCAAAAAATAGAGAGAGAGAGAGGGAGAGAGGAGAGGACACAGTATTGGGTCTCAAATACCCTCTGTAAGGGCCCCACCACGAATGGTGTATTTGCTTTATTACAATGATGTAAATCTGAAAAGTAAATACAGAAATCTTGCCCTGTCTTGGCTGAGAAATCTCTGCCCTTGACCTGCAGTCCTTCAACCCTTTGCGTTAGCACTCCTTGGCTGTCCTGGCCCTTGATTGCTTGAGCACTTGGTGAATTATGAGATAGCACAATGACTTGAGCTCTCACCTATTTATACTACCTATAAACAGCAGTCGGCCAGTTCTTATTCCAAGCGGCAAGCATAAATTCTGTCCACAACTGTAAAATCAGCATTAAATGCTGAATAAATCACATAAAATCAGCGCATCATTTCCCTTGATGGCTATAGGCGCCTGAAAACAAGGGGCTGGGCACTGTTTTGCAATCAGTTTGGGGGCTGGGCAGCCTGTATGGGCTGCCCCATACTTGCCCTACAGCCATATAAATGTTGCATGAACTGTCAGCTGCCCCTGGCATGCCCCTAGGGCTGTCCTACAGCCCTTCCATGGCTGGTGGGTTCAGCCAGGGCCTTCCTCGCCCTCAT
Source organism: Cibotium barometz (assembly GCF_041138505.1). NCBI lineage: Eukaryota > Viridiplantae > Streptophyta > Polypodiopsida > Cyatheales > Cibotiaceae > Cibotium > Cibotium barometz. Next base: position 41,502,877 of record NC_141090.1, read on the forward strand.
GGGGGTGGTTTCACACTATCCCCATGCCCACACACAGACTAAAAGCAAACCCTTACTAACTACACAATGATCTGGCATCTGGTACCATACCAGATACACAAAATCACTGACATCATTCCAGAGGTGAGACTCACAACGCAGACTGGCACTGTTTCATGTGCAAGACAGTGCACACCTGACCTTGGACTCCTGTGCAGGACAATGCACACCTGACCTCGGGCGACTGAGATGGATTCCTAGCTGACTTGTCCCGGACTGGGCTTACATGGGACCGATTTACCATCCCAGGCCCTGCACCTTCTGTAAAAATATGTCTACGTGGCATCCAAGTGCGGGATGCACGTGACATCCCCTTCTGCTTAACTCGACAGAAGCTGCATTGCCTCCAAATAATCCGTCAATAACACCGGATAGTCTTCGAAAAACTCTGTCAAGCCATACCGCTTCATGGGTCCCTAGGTCCTGAAACTTCGTGAAGAACTGTCTTTGTCTTTGGCCTGAGCCATGCTTGAAACGGTACAGACAGAAGGATCTGTTCTGGAACCATAACTTCTGCTTCATCAACAATATCTGGTTCCGCCTCGTCTTTAACTTCTGAAGGGATAGGACCTGCATATGGCTTTAACCAATTGACATGAAACACATTGTGCATAGTCCAACTCGGAGGTAACTTTAACTGCATAGACACCTCATTAATCTTCTTCCTGATGGGAAAAGGTCCAAAGCTCTGGAAAGACAACTTTGGGTATCGCTTGCCTACCTATTTCAACCTTTGCTTCATAATCCGAAGATAAACCCAATCCCCTTCCGAAAACTTCATATCTCTTTTGTCTTTATTGTGGCTTGTCGAGTGTAGGCCTCTTGCGCTTGAGCCAACCTATCTCTAACTGACTCTAAAATCTCCTGGTAAGACTCCGTCACTCTATTCGCTTCAAGTACTGAAGACGAGGTCCTAGTCAACAATGACTAGAAAGGTCTTCCAAATGCTGCCTCATATGGAGTCCTACCAATAGCTGAAGAAAAAGAATCATTCAAAACAGCTTGAACTAAAGGCAAATAAGATTCCCACTTACCTTGCTGTTCGTGGACATAACACGTCAACACATCAAAGGCCAACTAGTTGTATATCTCTGTCTGGCCGTCCATCTGTGGGTGGAATGCACTCAAAAAATTCAATTTAGTACCAAAGTTATCAAACAATGCCCTCCAAAAATAACTGGTAAACTTGGCATCTCAGTCTGGCACTATAGTCCTAGGAATCCTGCCAATCGGGTACCAATGCCGAATGAACAATTGGGCAACATCCTCGGCGGTCACTGAAAGAATGGCTGTAAATCAGAAAAAACAGCAAATAGATCTTGCAAAGAAACACACGTGCAAAAGAACTGAAGTAGAAAACTTGTTATCTGCTGAAGTAGAGCACGAGGGCTGCCCGTAGGTGCATACAACCAACAGCAATAGCTGAATAATGATGTGCTAATGATGCAAACCCAAGCCACCTATTTATAGGTTGGACAAGAGCTGGTCGGCCAGTATAAAAACAGTGGGCTGGCATGCAAAAAATACTAGAATAATGTCTAAAAAATAGACAAAAAAATATCTAAAATAAGATGAATGCATGGCCTCATAAATTTGGCCAGATACAGCATGAAATATGCACATATATGCCCAATCTGGAGATGATAATGCCAACACCTCCTCTTCAGCGCCAGATGGGCGGACCAACTCCAGCACGCTGAAGAAAGACCTCCAAAGAGTCTGAAGGAACAACCTCCTCATAAAAGGCACAAAGCTCACGAAGATATGGTACATCTGAATACCGAGAAGGTCTTTGGAAGAAGCCACAAGAAGATCGAGAAGATATCGAAGACGAAACAATAGGGTCAATCTGAAGAGAGAAGCCCTCAGGAGATGGAACCATAGATGGTACCTCCTTTGCATCTGCAACAAGTATCGAGACCGAAGTAGACTCCTCCTCTGAAGAAGAAGGAAATGAAACAACCATTGGAACAAACTGATCATCAGTGATAGTAGAAGTTGTCAGGTTCAAAGTAGGGACAAGCTCCAAGATAGTGGAAGATGCCTCCTCTGAAACATAGGAAGGAGAAGCAACTACCAAAGTAGGAAGCTCGAGAATATGTGAATATCTCGGCAAAATCATCCACCTGCCCAGTAGAAGAATCACTATCCTCCTCTGAAAGAGACGAGAGAAAATCTCCAATAATAGCATCAGCATGAAACAACACAAGGGAAGGGAGATACTCATCCAAAGGGATTAGAGGAACTGATAAGGTCTCTATCAGAAACTTCTGTAAATAATCCTCTGTTGCGGATAGGGCATTGACTTCTGAATAAGAAGTCTCCTCTGTGACCACCAAGATGGACTCATCCTGCTCCTGTGAAGATGAAAGAACAAGGGGATCATAGACAGCAAGAAAAGCCATCTTAGCATGAGACTTCGTACCCTCCTCTGTCGTTGGCAAAGTATCTGAACCATCTGTTGTGGGTGAAGTGTCTGAGCCATCGGAGGAGGACTCATATTTGCTTTAGCTTTGGCTTTAGCTTTGCAGAAAGCAGCTTGTCTGGCAAAACATTTGGCCTCAGAATGACCAAGTCGGCCACAAAACTCACAAGATTCCTTCATCCTGGAACCCTTGTTGCTGTCAGAATCGTCGTCGTCAGAAGATGACTTTGTGGTGACTTTCTGCTTCTTGTTGTTGGAGTTCCCTTTTCCGCCTTTGCCTTTGTCCTTGCCCTTGTTAGAGGCAACAAAAGCAGACTCTGACTTGCCTTTTCCGCAAAGCATGCACTTGTCGTGGAGATAACTCACGACTTTCTCAAAAGGGGGGAGAGGCTCACGGAAGTAGATGTGATCTTTGAAAGAGTCAAAGGATGATGGCAGCTTACCAAGCAGTTTATGGATCGGGTTGTTGATTGAGCTCCCATACTCCTCAAGCTACCTCTTGATCCTTGTGAACTCCCCAATCTTATCAATGATATTATCTGAGTCACTGATGGTAATCTTCTCAAGATCCGCCTCCAACCTAGCAATCTTCACGGAAGATACTCTCCCTAACCTCCTCTGAATCTCATTCCACATCTGACTGGCATCACTCCGGGAAGATATGAATTGTGCTGGATAGATGGTGTCATACAATGGATGATGATGAGACAGGCCCGTGCATCCAGAACTCCACGAAACACGGGATCCACCAAGTGAGGAGTGGTGACAGAGGGCCACACACCTGCTCCTTCAAGAAGCAATTGCATATAAACGACCAAGTATGGTAGTTGGTGGCAGTCAGCTTCATGGAATCACTCACTTAAGGGGGTGAATAGGATGGCACATGGGAAGGGGTTGGGATGAGGGTTTGTGGGAGGGGAGAAACAAGAGAAGTGGTGGTGGTGGGAAATATGGAAGGAAAAGAAGCAGGAATCTGGGAATAAGGTAGAGAAACAGGAAGCTGGGAAGAAGATCCCTGTGAATTTGGAGCTTGGGATCGGGGAGAAGAAAAGAGAATCCCCGAGTGAGAAGAATGACCATGACCAGAAGCCATATCTCCGATAACGCAGCAAAATCCTCCTCTTCAACAAAGCTGATCAGAAAATCAGCAAACTCCTCCTCGAAAGCTGAGTGCAGCCAAGAGAAAGGAAGGAAAAGAAGGGATGGGAGGGTGGGAAACCAAAAGGAGAGGTAAGAAATGACTCCCCTGGGTTAAAACCCTGTTGTAGCACCAAAATATGGGGCTGAGATCTGAAAACGCAGATCTCAGGCTGAAAACGCAGCACCTCTGTGGAAAACGCAGCACCTCTGTGGAAAAACGCAGCACCTTTGTGGAAAACGCAGGTCCACAACAGAAAACGCAGGTCCACAGCAGCAAACGCAGGTCCACAGCAGAAAACACAACTCCTTTGTAGATGTAGATGCGGTGGATCTTTGCCTACAGCAGTAGATGTAGAAAATGCAGATCCCTTTGCAACACTGGGCTCTGATATCATGAAAGAATGGCTGTAAATCAGAAAAAACAGCAAATAGATCTTGCAAAGAAACACACGTGCAAAAGAACTGAAGTAGAAAACTTCTTATTTGCTGAAGTAGAGCACGAGGGCTGCCCGTAGGTGCATACAACCAACAGCAATAGCTGAATAATGATGTGCTAATGATGCAAACCCAAGCCACCTATTTATAGGTTGGACAAGGCCAGTATAAAAACAGTGGGCTAGCCGACTATGCAAAAAATACTAGAATAATGTCTAAAAAATAGACAAAAAAATATCTAAAATAAGATGAATACATGGCCTCATAAATCTGGCCAGATACAGCATGAATGCATGGCCTCATAAATCTAGCCAGATACAGCATGAAATATGCACATATATGCCCAATCTGGAGACGATAATGCCAACAATCACATTGGCCCTGCAAGGAATAAGCATAACAAATTTGCTAAATCTATCAACAATAGTTAAGCACTGTGTATTACGCCTACTCGGACTGGGAGAGGCAGATTCGTGACAAAGTCCATTGAAATATCTTGGAAAGGACCCTCAAGAATTGGCGAGGGCTACAACAACCCTATCTTCTTTCCACGAGGAACTTTCACCTTTTGACAAATATCACAGCGTTGTACATAAGTAAACACATCTCGCCTCATCTTTGGCCATATTGCCGTTCCAATCTCTCCAGAGCCGAATTCATGCCCCTATGACCACTAGTAATGGCGTCATGGGCATCATGGAGAAGAGCTTCCTTGAACGACTTCATGACACACAGTCGGCCTTTGTAGAAAAGCCAACCATCGCGTATCAGAAAGTGGCATGGTCCTGTGGCATCCAATGCCTGTTCCCACTGTGTACCGAATTCCTCAGAATCCGCGTACGTGTGCTTCATGTCGTCTAGTCCTGTACCAACATCAAAGCATCTAAATTGAAGTCACTTGTCCCTTCCTGCTCAAAGCATCGGCCACTGGATTGGCCTTTCCAAGAAGGTACTCAATCATACTGCCGAATTGCTAGAATATCTGACTCCAGCAGTGTTGTCTGCACTTGGCATTGTCTGAATCCAGCGTAATGCCCGATGGAGTGGTCAGTGCGAACCTCAAAGTCACGGCCATAAAGAAAATGTTTCCAATGTTTCAAAGCCTGTATAACTACTAGGAGTTCACGATCGTAGACTGAGTAGTTTTTCTTTGCGGGCAGTAACTTACGAGACATGTAAGCTACTGGATGACCATTCTGTTGTAACACCCCTCCAATTGCGATGTTACTCGCATTGGTGATCACCTGAAATGGCTCGTTCCACAAGGCAAGTGCTAAACAAGGCGCTTCTGATAAAGCCACCTTGAGGTTCTTGAATGCCTCCAACGCTCGTGGAGTCATTCGAATCTTTTGCCTTCTTGTTTTCACACCCTTTAGCCGATCGGTGAGATCTGTCGAGAGATCATAAAACTTGTCTATGTGGGTGGAGTATGCCTGGCATATACCCACAAAGGATCTGATGTCATAGGCTGTCTGAGGTATTTCCCAATTGGCAATCTCGGCCACTTTAGCGAATCAAGTCGAATGCCTTCGGCACTAATTATGTATCCCAAGTAATGCACCTGGAATAGATAAAATTCCAACTTCTTTTCATTGACGTAGAGCTCGTTGCTTTCCGGCAACTTAAGGACTTTCTCCACATCAATGTCATGCTGCTCAACCGTAGCTGAAAATACCAGTATGTCGTCCAGAAATATGAACACACACTTTCCAATCAAATCCCGAAAAACACGCATCATCATGCGGTCTCGGACGTTCGTCAAGCCAAATAGCATGACCACAAATTCATAGTGGGCCCGTTCTATACGGAAGGCTGTCTTGGGGATGTCCCCCTCCACAATCCGCACCTGGTGGTACCCACTCTTTAAATCAAGTTTCAAGAACACCTTTGCTCCATTCAACCTCTCGAGAATATAATCTATTCGAGGCATCCGGAATCTACTCTTGATAGTCAGCTTATTGAGTGCACGATAATCAACACACAATCGAGAAGACCCATCTTTCTTCTTGACAAATAAGATCGGTGCTGCAAATGGCGACACGCTGGGGCGGATGAAGCCAGATTGCAACAATTCTTGGAGTTGGCGATCCAACTCCAATTCCATTGCCTTGGAAAGGCGATACGGAAACTTGCTCGGGGGTTCCGAGCCTGGGAGGAGGTCAATCTTGTGGTCCTCCAGTCTGGACGGAGGGAGTTGGGGAGGGAGACTGTCTCGAAGAAAAATCTTCTAGAACTTTTCATGGAGAGCCGAGTACTTCTCGGAAGCATTGGCCACCGTCTGGGCTGTCTAGATGTATATCTTCGCACACTGTGCGCCTTTCCTGACTGCTCGCTTAGCTTGCAAGTGGCTTATGAGCAGAAAGTTCGGAATTCCAAGCTCACACTTAATGGTCACTAGGGCGTTTGACACATTCCGATTGATCTGGAACGTGTGCTTGTCCCACTTGACATCTGGAAAAAACTTGTGAAACTACTAAATATCCAAAATTATGTCTGCTCCTACAAGAGGCGCAACCATAAAATCACGCACAAATTCTATGCCCTGAATAACTAACTTAGCACCAAGAGCTTCATACTTGACGGTCGTTGTGCTAAAACCCTCAACCTGTTTGTCCACCGAAGTCAGGTCGAAACACGCACGCCTAGCAGCCTATTCCATGACCACATCCTCCGTACTGCCGCCGTCAAAAACAAGACAACTCTCTGGCCACCTATGTAGCCAAAGGACTTGAGCAATTCGTTGTGCTCATACTCCTAGTCATGGGCACCCTTCTGCTTATCTTCGAGCTCCTAGCTAATATAATTGCTCCAACTGAAGCACCGGGATTTGAAGAACTAGGGGGAACCACTGGGGTCTGTGTGGGAGCTGAGCTCACCACGAAAGCTGTGGAGGCAGCGACGGCGGGCTTTGGAGGCTTCTTAGGACACTCCCGAGAAGTATGTCTTTTTGTATGACAAAAGAAACATCTACCCTCCTCCTTGTACTGAGAAAGCTTCTCTCAGCACTCAACTTACCACTTGTCTTGCCTACCTCTGCTTTATAGTCTCGAGTAAGCTTAGACGCATTGTTCGAGCTCTTGGAGCCAGAGGCTCTCGGGCTCTGTCCTGGGGAAGACCCCGTCTGGTTCTGGCCTTTGCCCCCCGAGGCGCTGGCCTTGGGAGAAGCCGGCTGGGAAGTCTTGGGCTTGCCACCATTATGCTTCATTTCTGCACTCTGCGCAAGTGAGAGTGCGTCTTCGAAGGTGGCTGGCATAAACATACGCACCTCCCATTGGATTTGCGTGTCAAGGCCATACAAAAACTGCCCTTTCTTATCCAAATCAGATAAGCCTAATTGCAAACATAAAGTCAAAATTCTATTGGCAAACTGAAGAACTGGTTGAGCGTTCTGACAAGCTCCCTTGAACTCGTCTTCGTAGTGGGGCGGTAGAAACCGCTACTTAAGGTCGCGGACAAACTCATCCCCCACATAAGCTGCCATACCTAGTCTGGTGTGGGTATGAGTCCACTGAGTCCACCAAGGAATGGCCTCACCTTCCAAGTACCAACTAGCTAAGATCACTCTGTCAGTATCTGTCGTTCTAACTACGGCAAAGTAAGCTTCAAACTGATGTAACCATGAATAAAGAGTTGTGGGATCGAGTTTACCATTATACTTACTCAAATTCATTTTCTCAGGAAAATGATTCGAGGGCGCCGCCGGTGTCAATCTGGCGTCCAAAGCTGCTAGGTAACGCTCGTGCTCCACACGTCACATGGCTTCGTCTTCTCGTTGTCGGATCTCCAATGCACGCATCTGCAACTCAAGCAAAGAGCTCGGCTGCAGTCGTGACCCCGCGAGAGGGTCCCTATGTCGAGGATCTGGAATCTGGGATACGGAAGGAGAGGGAGGAGGAGATGGAAAACGCGACGCTGGAGAACAAGTATGCTCTTCCAGAGCCAAGATCTGCGCCTTCTACTCTTCCAACTTGGTTATCTAGTATGCGATTACTCGCATCATCTACAGGAACATATCTGTAACACTCAAGCCTGGTGCCGTAGCTGGGCTACCTGGTGCACTCTGGTCCCAAGGTTCTTGCGCTCTCTCGTCGTCGAAGCTCGCCATAGCACAAAAATGCACCTCCTTTCCGGAGCGCAATCTGGCCATTCACTATGTGTGTGGGAGACTTTCGAAGGCTTCCGGATGCTGAAAACCAACCGTCCTTCGAGGAACAGGAGTCACTCCGAAAGGGTAGTCCACCGGGGTCTGAACACCAACCACACGAGCGAGAAAAAATTTTGGTTTCTTTGCTGAGCTCTTGAAGTAGGCTCTGATACCACTGTAACATGCGGAAGCTTCAGAGAAGATCGGTAACTTCAATGCTCAGAAATCAGCACACTTTTCGCGACAGAATTAACGGACAAACTAAATGAAGATGTGCAAAAAATAGAGAGAGAGAGAGAGAGAGAGAGAGGGAGAGAGGAGAGGACACAATATTGGGTCCCAAATACGGGCCCCCACCACGAATGGTGTATTTGCTTTATTAGAATAATGTAAATCTGAAAAGTAAATACAGAAATCTTGACCTTTCTTGGCTGAGAAATCTCTGCCCTTGACCTGCAGTCCTTCACCCCTTTGTGTTAGCACTCCTTGGCTGTCCTGGCCCTTGATTGCTTGAGCACTTGGTGAATTATGAGATAACACAATGACTTGAGCTCTCACCTATTTATACTACCTGTAAACAGCAGTCGGCCAGTTCTTATTCCAAGCGGCCAGCATAAATTCTGTCCACGACTGTAAAATCAGCATTAAATGCTGAATAAATCACATAAAATCTGCGCATCATTTCCCTTGATGGCTGGACACTAGGCACCTGAAACAAGGGGCTGGGCACTGTTTTGCAATCAGTTTGGGGACTGGGCAGCTTGTATGGGCTGCCCCATACTTGCCCTACAGCCATATAAATGTTGCATGAACTGTCGGCTGCCCCTCGCATGCCCCTAGGGCTGTCCTACAGCCCTTCCATGGCTGGTGGGTTCAGCCAGGGCCTTCCTGGCCTTCCTAGGGGTGGTTTCACACTATCCCCATGCCCACACAAAGACCCGGGGTAGCCCTATGGGCTGGCCCCTTGTTCTAAAAGCAAGCCCTAACTAACCACACAAGAATCACTGTCATGCGGACTGGCACTGTTTCATCTGCAGGACAGTGCACACCTGACCTTGGACTCTTGTGCAGGACAATGCACACCTGACCTTGGACTCTTGTGCAGGACAATGCACACCTAACCTCAGACGACTGAGATGGATCCCTCGCTTACTCGTCCCGGACTGGGCTCACATGGGACCAATTTACCATCCCAAGTCCTGCACCTTCTGTATAGATATGTCTACATGGCATCCAAGTGCGGGATGCACATGACATCTCCCTCTGATGTAGTCTGGGAGTGGTGCTCTCGGTCTCCGTCTACCCATAAAAAGGCAGCAGCATCTAATCTAAGTCCTAGTCTATGACCTAACACCCAAGCGATGTCAAATATCTAACTAGGAGCTAGTGCCGCCTTTATATACGCCCTTGAAGAGTGCTTGAACTAGCCGACTTGTGTCAGCCAGTTCCTTGGACCTGAAAACCCCTTTTTATTGCCGACATTGTCTGCCAAATGTCTATTTGCTGGCCGACAGGGTACTGGTCCTCCACAATGCCTTACATGCCTTATAATACTGCTGAAGCTCCAAAATCTGGTCTTTATCTGCTGCCCCTTCAAGGATTAACACTAGGATTAGCATGTACATGTGCATGCACATGACATCGAACAAGAGAGGCTGGTATAACAGGATTCCTAAGTTGGAATCCAACATTCCCATTCAGAATGTGAGGATTTTTAGCATTGAAATATTCTACAAAGCTCGGCAACATGGAAAATCTTTATGATATTCATTTTTTGTGACTCATGTCCTGTTATGCCAATTGGCATAGGACATGAACATGTGTGTGTGACTTCCTTTTGTACAAGAGCATTGCATGGATTTATTTGCATGTGAATGTCTCTGCATTTTGTGCATGCACAAAAGTTCCATAGATGCAACTAGCTGACGGAATAAGTTACTCTGTGCACTCGTTACTGTCTTATGAGTTTTGCACGAGGTAAGTATTATATCCTAACCTTGTATTGTCTTAATGTTTTCTAACCTTTTTTTGCAAGTACATTATTGATATAGAAGAAATCACACTTAAGTGATTTAACGTTGAAAAGCAATGTGTGATTTTGAAAAGCAATGTGGGAGCATTCATATGTGTGCAAATACTTCAGAAGAGGCATTGTTCTTGGTTGAATGCTGAACCCCCTTACTTCCACTCCATTGTGTGCTTACTTCCACTCCATTGTGTGCTGATTCCAAGGCGGAGGGCAAGTGTACAGAAAACATCTGTATGGACAGCACCAGCGACAGCTGTACAGCAACCTGTATGACAGCAGCAGCAGCAGTGGAGGTGCACAGCTGTACGGCAGCGTCGGGTGGCAGCAGAGGTGACATTACAACTGTGTAGTAGTGCCATGCAGCAGCACAGGGGACTACCGCTTGCAGGAGGGGGTGACATCTTCATAATGGCTGTATGCCATCATCTGTATGGATGCCATGTCAGCAGTATGGTCGGGGGCATCAGCTGTACGGCGGATGTGGTGTGTCAAAGCATATGCATTAAACCT